>NW_028318543.1:2835000-3066728 GCF_062004578.1 Staurois parvus | reverse complement strand
ATACTATGCTCTGAATCAAAGTCCCCTACAATTTCTTTCTCTGATTGTGAGTACTTACCTGGATTGTCTGACCTTGCTGCCTTCTCCTGCCCTGACCTCTGGCTTGCCTGACCTCTCTTCTGTATGCCCCATATATGTTCTGATATACCGTTGCTGACCTGGCATGTGACCAGACTATTCTCTGCCCGCTGTTTTGTACCTTGCATACCCCACGGTTCCTGACCCGGCTTGTTTGACCCTGCACCTGCTCAGCCATCCATCCATCCCGTCAGGATCTCCCGGCCTTCTCACATTAGGCTCTTCCTCTGCAGGAGCCTCTGGCGGATACCCCTACCAGTGGTGAGTGTGCCCAGTAACTGCGACCTGGTCTCAGAGCGCTCCAAGTCCATCCCCACCATCAGGGGCCCTGGTGAACAAGTGCTCTGGGACTTAGATTCCGCACGCTGGAAGCACCTCACCGGTGGGTTGCTAGAGGTACCGCCGGGTGGTCCCTTACAGTACCGAACGGCCATGACTGAGCCTAGAGGAGGACCATCCCCACTGGAGGACATTTGCAGACACTTGTCGGCCCTGACGCAGGCAGTCGCGGCCCTACAAGACAAGTGTATGCATCTGGAAAATCATTTCCAGACCCTCTCAGTATCTGACACCACCTCGCAGGCCCCAATTTCTGCCTCCCCGGCTGGGAAGGCCCCGACACCAACCACGGGGGCCACTGCTGCACCACCCGTGGTTGAACCCCGTGTTCCCCTGCAAGAACGCTTTTGCGGCGACCGTGCACGTTTCAGGGTTTTTTTTGACCTCCTATTTTTTGACCTGCAGCCCCGTACATTTACAACAGAATCGGTTAAGGTGGGGTTTATTATCTCGCTACTTCAGGATGAACCCCAGGACTGGGCCCACAGATTAATGGAGAACCAAGACCCACATCCTGGAACAGTAAAAGACTTTTTTGAGGCAATGGCCATCCTGTATGATGACCCACAGCGGGCGGCTCCAAGCAGCTTGCAATAAGGACTCTCTACAGTTTCAAGGTCACACCTACCAACTATTCCAAGACCTGTGCCCCACAACCATTGCCAAACGCAGGGCTATGAAACCTCATCTGCAGGCACTTCAGCAGCATGGCATACCGTATAGGTGGAGTCCGTTGTGTTCCATTCACCATACTGTCAGGAACACTGTCGCGCTTCGGGCCCCACGATTCCTCAGGTTCTCCTTTGCTCAATAGGGGATCCCAATTTAGAACAAATTATTCCAGCGGCCTATCATGACTACCTGGATGTATTTAGTAATCGAGGTGCAGATACCCTTCCCCCTCATCGTCCATATGACTGTCCCATAGACCTGCTACCGGGTTCCGAAATTCCTTTCGGCCGGATTTTCCCGTTATCAGAACTAGAATTGGGGGCTCTTAAGGAATATATTGATGAGAGCCTCCAAAAGGGGTTCATTCGGCCCTCTACTTCTCCAGCAGGAGCCGGAATTTTCTTTGTGGAAAAGAAGGACAAATCCTTGAGACCCTGTATCGACTACCGGGAGTTAAACAGGGTTACGATTAAGAATCGTTATCCGCTGCCCCTGGTCCCCGAACTCTTTCAGAGTCTGAAGTCAGCAGCCATTTTTACGAAGCTAGATTTGAGGGGTGCTTATAATCTGGTATGCATAAGGGAGGGGGACGAATGGAAAACAGCCCTCTGCACTCGTTTTGGGCATTTTGAATACCTGGTTATGCCTTTCGGTCTCTGCAATGCCCCGGCCACATTCCAGCATTTCATAAATGACATTTTCAGGGACTATCTGGATGTTTTTGTAGTTGTGTATCTTGATGACATTTTGATATTTTCTCCCTCACTTGAGACGCATCGGGAACACGTGGCAAAGGTATTAGAGCGTTTGCGCTTACATGGATTATATGCCAAGGCAGACAAATGTAGTTTCGAGCAGCGTAGCATTGCTTTTCTGGGTTTGATCATTTCCACTACGGGGTCGCAATGGATCCCCAGAAGGTCTCAGCAATTTTGGAATGGCCAACCCCTACAGACAAGAAGGGGGTCCAACGCTTTGTTGGGTTTGCAAATTTTTACAGGAAGTTTATCAAGAACTTCTCGGGTCTGGTCTCCCCCATTACGCAGTTGACCAAGCAATGAATCTTGTTTAAATGGACACCGGAGGCTCAGGAGGCCTTTGAGGCCTTGAAGACGTTATTTACTACAGCCCCCATTCTCGGTCACCCGGACGCATCACTACCTTATGTGTTGGAAGTAGACGCATCGGAAAATGCAGTGGGGTCCATTCTGTCCCAAAGGAAAGGTACCAGGGAGCTTTTACACCCAGTGGCGTTTTTCTCAAGAAAATTGACCCCGGCCGAGAGAAACTATGACATCGGCGACAGAGAACTGTTGGCTATCAAGACAGAACTAGAGGAATGGAGATATCTCCTGGAAGGCGCCACGCATCCAATTCTGATCTTTACTGATCACAAAAACTTAGAGTACCTGAGGACAGCAAAACGCTTTCGACCACGGCAGGCCAGATGGGCACTATTTTTCTCCCGCTTTTCATTTCACATAACATACCGACTCGGATCTAAGAATACCAAGCCCGACGCGCTCTCACGCATGTTTGAGGACCCAGAAGAAGAGCCCAGGCCAGATACCATTCTTTCGTCAGGAAACTTTTTGGCTCTCCAGACAGAACTCTGCTGTAAGTTACAGGAGGCATCCGTGACCATGTCAGCCCCATCCGGGGTGTCCCTCCAGAACAAGGGGGGACTCCTATGGAAGGAAGGGTTGATCACAGTACCAGAAGGAGTCCGAACACTGGTCCTAGGACATTGCCACGACCATCCGATGGCAGGGCACTTCGGCCTGGCAAAAACCCGGGATCTGCTCAAACGTTCATTTTGGTGGCCGAATATGACCAAGGACTGCGAGCATTATGTCAAGTCCTCTGCCATCTGCCAAAGGAACAAGTCTCCTAGGAATAAGGCCTGGGGACTTCTACGCCCATTGCCGATACCCGATCGGCCCTGGCAAATGATCACCATGGATTTTATAGTCGAGTTACCCCCGTCCCAGGGCCACTCTGCCATCCTCGTGGTGGTTGACCATCTATCAAAGATGGCTCATTTCCTACCCCTGAAGAATACCCCGTCGGCACTCGAAACTGCACAAATCTTCATACGGGAGGTGGTAAGGCTGCATGGAGTACCAGAAGACATCGTCTCAGATCGGGGAGTCCACTTTACCTCCAAATTTTGGAAATCGTTATGCGAGACGTTGGGTATCAAACTTTCCCTCTCCTCCGCTTTTCACCCGCAGACCAATGGGCAGACAGAGAGGACGAACCAGACCCTGGAGCAGTACCTGAGATGTCATACAACCTTCTTGCAAAATGATTGGCTGACACTTCAACCCTTGGCAGAATTTGCCTATAACAATGCAAATCACTCAGCCACGGGGCAGGCCCCGTTTTTTGCTAACTATGAGTTTCATCCCATTTTTCTTCCTGACTTGGTCACCGAGAGTGCAGTTCCGGCTACCCAAGACACGCTGTCCTTCTTCGCTACCAATAACAAGTTACTTCAGGAAGCCATCTCTAGGGCCCAGGAAGATAACGAGAGGGCCTTTGACAAGAAAGGAAGAAGGGAACTGATGTTACAATCTGGGGATAAGGTATGGTTGGCAACAACTAACCTAAAGATGTTGTGCCCATCGAAGAAGTTAGGACCAAAGTTTGTGGGTCCTTTTCGTGTGAAACGAATGATCAATAAAGTGGCATACGAGCTCATCCTCCCAGAAACCTTTAAAATCCACCCGGTGTTCCATGTATCACTTCTGAAACCAGTTGTTCCGGATCCTTTTCCAGACCGAGAATCCAGACCCCCAGAAGCTGTAACCATTGAAGAACAAGAAGAATTTGAGGTGGAAGCAATTCTTAAATGCCGAAAGAGGGGGGGCCAGACCCAGTTCTTGATTAAATGGAAAGGCTACGGTCCAGAAGACAATTCCTGGGAACCGGTCCAAAATGTTCATGCCCCCAGACTTGTCCGGGAGTTCCTGCGTGACCACCCGTGGTGGAAGGATCGAGTGGGTATCCGGAGGTTGCCCGTGGGGGGGGGGCAATGTCAGGGTCCGCCTCGGCGCTGGTCCCGGCGCAGGCGCAGTGCACCGCTTCACACAGGGATGCGGGCACTAGGTCTGGGCCGGCCGCAGCGAGGCCGCGCATGCGCAGTAGGTGATGCAGGCATGCGCAGGGCACCAATGACAGCACAGGGCGTGGTATTTAAATCTCCCTGAGCTGTCACTTGGTGCCGTTCGGTCTAAATCTGTTCCTGTGTTCCTGATTCTGATTGTGAGTGCTTACCTGGATTGTCTGACCTTGCTGCCTTCTCCTGCCCTGACCTCTGGCTTGCCTGACCTCTCTTCTGTATGCCCCATATATGTTCTGATATACCGTTGCTGACCTGGCGTGTGACCCGACTATTCTCTGCCCGCTGTTTTGTACCTCGCATACCCCACGGTTCCCAACTCGGCTTGTTTGACCCTGCACCTGCTCAGCCATCCATCCATCCCGTCGGGATCTCCCGGCCTTCTCACATTAGGCTCTTCCTCTGCGGGAGCCCCTGGCGGATACCCCTACCAGTGGTGAGTGTGCCCAGTAACTGCGACCTGGTCTCAGAGCGCTCCAAGTCCATCCCCACCATCAGGGGCCCTGGTGAACAAGTGCTCTGGGACTTAGATTCCGCACGCTGGAAGCACCTCACCGGTGGGTTGCTAGAGGTACCACCGGGTGGTCCCTTACACTAACAGTACGCTATATCCTTTTCTTGACAAGTCCCCCCAACCTTCCCCTCTCCCTTCTAAGCTAACCCTACAAGACTTATTACAACATTATTCCATGATTGATACCTGGAGGGAACTTAACCCGGCCAAGCGCCAATATACTTTCTACTCCCACCCCCACAAGACCATCTCTAGGATAGATCACATCCTTATTACAGCCGGCTCCTCTTCCCGGCTCTTGACCTCTGAGATAATCCCGATTCCCTGGTCAGACCACTGCGCTATGTTTACATCCATGGCCTCTCTAGCCCCATCCCCTACTGAGTCCTCATGGATTATCAACGACAATTTACTTGCAAATCCAGAACTTTGCTCGGAAATTGAAACCGCCCTCAAAGATTACTTGTCTCTTAACCATACACCAGACATTTCCCCACTCTTACTTTGGGAAGCACATAAACCGGTGATACGCGGATTTTGTATTAGTAAAGCATCCTTTTTAAACAAAGCAAAAAGACAACAGCGTCTTTCTCTGGAGCAATCCTACGACCATTCCCATCAAATCTTCCACGCGACCCCCACACCTGCTAACCGTGTGTCAAGGTCCTACCTTTTCCCAGAGGTTATGTTACTCCATGTGCTGGCATCCATCTTGGATTTCTGCTGAGCATGATGGGAATCTTTTATGCCTTCAGGTCTCTGAGGTCCATCCCCCAGAGGGGTGTGGCTGAGTACATATAAGCCTGGGATCTGCACATGCTCTTTGCACTTGTGTCTTTGTCTTGCTACAGCTCTGTGTATACGCTCGTGACTCTTCTGGTATTCTGACTCGGCTTGTGACTAAGACCATTCTCTGTGTTTCCCTTTGATCTGACCTTCCGTTGCTGAACCCGGCCCGTGACCTGTGATTCTCTGTCTCCTGTTCTGTACTGTTTTGTCCCGTTGTTGTTGACCCGGCTTGTCTGACTACGCTATTGTCATTCTCACCAGCTACACGCCATTGGCAGCGGCCATTACCGCAGCCGGGGTGTCTCGGGGGCCGCGACCTGGTTCCTGGCTGCGTCAAGTCCATCCCCACCATCAGGGGCCCTGGTGAAGGGCAGCCTGGGACTTAGATTCCGCGCCCTGAGGGACTTCGGTCTGTTGGTGGTGGTTGTCGTCAGCCAGTGCATTACCCTGCCACTAGGCCTACCTGTCCGTTCCACAGCCCTGCCCTAACACCGTGAAGCCTTAGAACGATCCCGTTTAGCTCTAGACCTTTTTCTCACAGACCAGAACTCGCACTTCGTAGATCCAGGCACAGATATTATACCAAGGCGAATAAGCCCAGTACTTTCTTAGCCCTCTCGCTTCGTAGGCTGGACCAGATTGCTAAACCTATACGAATACGCAACTCAACTGGCAACCTCACTAGTATTCCGGAACGCATCCTACGAACTTTCCATAAACATCTGTCACAGCTTTACTCTTCCTCCGCACCCTTTGATCCCTCACAAGCTGATGCCCTCTTGGCCCCCATCTCCTTCCAGGCACTGTAGGAACACCAATTAGCCATGCTAGAGCAATCTATCACCCCAGCTGAAACCCAACATGCTATTAAGTGTTTAAAACCTCGCAAGCGCCCAGGACCAGACGGTTTCTCAGCTACTTATTACAAAAAATTTGCCCATCTCCCTGCACCTATCCTTACTAACGCTTTTAACGCGCTACTATCTGGCCATACCTTCCACCGTGAAATGATGCAAGCGAACATCTCGATGATCCCGAAACCAAACTCGGATGACACGCAGTGGTCCAACTATAGGCCAATCTCTCTTCTCAACATTGATATCAAACTGCTAGCAAAAATCCTCTCCACGCGCCTTAATCCGTGTATAGGGTCCTTGATTCATAATGACCAAGTGGGCTTTATTCCAACTCGACAGGCCAGAGATAATGTCAGACATGCATCTCTCTTGGCAAATATAGCCAAATCTCGCAAGATTCCCACTTGTTTCCTGTCCTTGGACATCCGTAAGGCTTTTAACAAAGTCTCATGGCCATATCTCTACTACATTTTACGTTGTTGGGGCTTTGGCCCACACTTTTTAACTTGGGTCCTCTCGCTATATCGAGAGCCTTCGGCCAGAATTCGGTATCTAGGGCACAGGTCAGCTCAGTTTCCAATTTCTCGAGGCATGAGACAGGGCTGCCCTCTGTCCCCCTTGCTCTTTGCCTTGGCCATAGAAGTTCTGGCCTTACTAATAAGAGCTAACCCGGATGTGCGGGGATTGGAACTAGGTGGCACCCATCACAAGCTATGTCTTTTTGCAAATGACGTTTTACTCTTTCTTACATCCCCCCTGATTTCCTCTCTCTCCCTACTCCGACTCCTCGAGACGTTTGGCTCGTTCTCTGGTCTTATAGTTAACCCAAACAAATCAATGGCACTCAACATCTCCCTTCCCCCTGATGAGCTGGCCTATCTGAAACAGATTCTACCATTCCCCTGGTCACACCACCATGTTCCTTTCTTAGGAATCAAATTGACCCCTAATCTGTCAGATCTTTATACAGCTAACTACACTCCAATGCTAAATCACCTCTCTGCTCTTTTGACCAGGTGGTCCTCCTTGCCCGTCGCATGGATGGGTAGAATTGCAGTTATAAAGATGTCAATCCTCCCAAAAATCTTGTACCTGTTCAGAGTCCTCCCAGTCCCTGTCCCCTCTCATTACCTCCGTATGGTAGGAGGAAATGCGACGCTGCACGTTTGGGGCAATACCCGTCCTTGTATACCCCTCCCCACCTTATGTCGCTCCAAACTCAGTGGGGGCCTAGGCCTCCCTGATATTGGTAAATACTACCAAGCAGCACACTTAGCACAGTTGCCAAAATACCATGCGACTTCCGAAATCCCTCAGTGGGTAGTCCTTGAGTCGATAGAGTGCGATCCCCTATCTACCACTAACTTACTTTGGTTAAGGCCAGTAGACCGCCGCTCAATAACCAACCCCATTACCTCCCACTTCTTATCTTTATGGGACAAATTGAAAACCCGCTATCTCCTCCAGTCACCACATAACCCCTTGCTCTCGTTTCTTCAAAACCCAGCCTCTCCCCCGGCTTGGCAGACACCTCTCCTATTCCAAGCATGGACCTCTGCTAACCTGCTCCATACACACCATTTCCTACAGCGGAATAAATTTAAATCCTTTGCCTCACTACAGGAAACCTATAGTCTTCCAGCTTCCGAAATTTTTAGATACTGTAAGGGACCGCCCGGCGGTACTACTAGTACTCCACTGAATAGGCGTTCCCAGCGCACGGAGTCTAAGTCCCAGGGTGCTTGTTCACCAGGGCCCCTGATGGTGGGGATGGACTTGGAGCTCCCTGAGACCAGGTCGTGACTACTGGGTGCGTCCGTCAGTGGTAGTAGTATGCGCCAGGGGCTCCCACGGGGAAGAGTCTGATGTGAGGAGGTCAGAAGACCCCACTGCACGGGATGGATGGATGGATGAGCAAGGTCAGACGGGCCGGGTTGGTAACAGAGAGGGCGGCAAGGTACAAGGCAGCGGGCATAGAATGGTCGGGTCACACGCCAGGTCAGCAACAGCAGGTCAAATCCAATAAGGGGCATTCAGGAGAGAGGTCAGGCAAAGCAAGGGTCAGAATAGGAGAAAACAGCAAGGTCAGGTACAATCCGGGTCAATAACTTACAGGGTACAGGTTCACAGGATACAGGATGCAGGAAAGACCAGAAGGCACTGAATGACAGCTCAGGGCCATTTAAATATCCCGCCCTGCGCTGCCATTGGTGCCCAGCGGGCGGCCGCGGCTTCTACTTCGCATGCGCGAACTCGAACGCCGGCCGGCCCGGACCTAGTGCCCGTGTCCCTGCACAGGGCGGTGCACTGCGCCTGCGCCGGGACCATCGCAGCAGGGATCGAGGAGATCCCTGACAGATACTTACAGCTACAGCACTTTTATGCCCCCTACACAACAATAACAAACCGACCTAACTCCATGTCTCTCTTTGAACGGGCATGTTGCAAGGACCCCCACAGACGTGGCCTCATTTCATGCCTATATTCCCTCCTCACAACCCCGACCACCATGTCCCCCCCCCTTAAATGGGAAACTGACCTAGGCAGGCAGTTAGACTACTCTGAGTGGGACCATGTCTGGACTAATACTAAATCATCTTCGCAAAACATTGTAGCTCTAGAAACCAATTATAAAGTCTTAGCAAGATGGTATTTAGTCCCAGCGAGAATTGCTAAATACACCCCCAACTACTCGCCCAACTGCTTTAGAGGCTGTACTGACCTAGGAACACACTATCATATATGGTGGAACTGCCCAGTAGCTCAAACCTTCTGGGTGGAAATTTTCAACATGTTATCCACACTTAGCACTACCAAGCTACAACCCAACCCGATAACCGCACTACTCAATCAACGCCCTCCTGGCGTTTCTAATTCGCAATTCAAACTCCTTCTGCAAGTCATCACAGCAGCCAAGCAGGTCATTGCGAAATCCTGGAAATCCCCCTCATTAAATATTACAGTGGTTAGGACCAGAGTCACGCAAGCTATGATACATGCAAAAGTGGAAGCCACAATTCTCGACATGAACCCTAAATTCTTAAATGTTTGGAGTCTCTGTGTAGAATGTTTTCTCCCACCTAACTTCGATGAATCTCTTCTTCTCCCCTGATTTGTTTGTAGTACGCCTTGGACACTGCCCATGTTTCACCCTATACGATGTATAGGTGTTGCCAGGTTCCTACTTACCGCTCATGGAGTCATTACTATTACCCTTCCCCTCCCCCCCCCTTTTTTTTTCTTTTTCCCCCCATTCCCACCCCCTTTCAATCCCCCCCTAAATTTCTACAACCTTCCATAATGTTTCAGTGAGCCATTACCGTAACTGACCAACTTCACGACATTTATTGCTACCAACTCCCACCCACTAGTAACTACCAGAAACTTAGTATTGTTTTTGTGATCCTCTCTTTCCTTCCTAACCATAAGGACACTGAAGTTGTAATTTTCTATTTCTTATGTTTTGTCGTCAGTACAATGTCTATATTATATTGGTGATGTCTCTGTCCCTGTTACATTGCTTCGCTGTTAATAAAATGTTTGAACAAGAGAAATACTGTGTGAGCTGTGATTGGTCACAGCTTGTCACATGGTACAAGGCTGTTGTGAATAGCCCTGTACCTTGTGATCTCTGAGATCATTCACAGATTTCACACGTAGAAAGCAATGAGGTCAGGAAGTGACATCTTGTTTACTACTCTGCATGTGATCACTGGTCAATCAGTGACCACATGAATCGGGACCTCACACAGAGGTACTGTACAGCGATCGGTGTTTCTCTGTGTGGGCACCCCGATCGTGGTGCCGTGCGCTCCCAGGAAACGTGCACAGGCAGTGAATGAGGATATCGTTTAAATCCTGATTTAATCCCCCTGACGAAGCCACGTGACCAGGCGGCGCAACGCGTAGGGGAAGGGCTCAGATGTCATCATGCACGCAGGATACCAGATGGCGAGTATAGAGCGTGTGCAGTGCACACACAGAGGAGGCTTTTTTTGAGACACATCTTAAGCGCAATTTACATGGTTTACCATATGAGTGTACAGATATTTGTTCACAATAAAAGGTATAAAGGATAAGGCACTATATTTTTCTTTCTTTCTTGGTATATAAATAATGGAGAAATAAAGAGAGGAGGAGAAGGAGACATAAAGACCCCCGGAGGACCGAGGGAGAGATTTACCCATCCAGTCCACACACAGAGATCACTGTATCTAGGAACCCCCTGGTGGAAAAATGACATCATTACATCCTACTGCCCATTATCTTTGGAATACAAGTAACATCGGAAGAACCATATACATCCAATAAGGACATAAAGTTGTTTTTGCCTAAATTATACGTTAGGCTTACATTAAGGTGAGCGCATATATAGCAAAGATTTTCTGAGCACAATCACAAAGTGAATAATATTTTGTATTCGCCAAAATATATTTTTGGACACTTAATATCTATTTTTACACATTTTAATTTGTGTTATAATTATTATTTGCTATCAAAATTGAATTTATTTTATATAGTTTTTTCTTTTTGCTTTTTTGGATCACAAGTATTAACACGGATAATATTTTTATTACTAATTGTATATATATAGCACGATAAAATATGTTCTAATTCACTTTAGTATTTATTTGGAGCGAGACACATATTTTTAATTGAATTCGCTGGCCAATCAGTGATCACGTGAATCGGGACCTCACACAGAGGTCCTGTACAGCGATCGGTGTTTCGCTGCGTGGGCACCAGAAAGCGGTGCCGCGCTCTCCCACGCACAGGCAGTGAATGCGGAGGCTGTTTATAAATGACCACTCGCCCCTGCACTGCTCCCGTCGGCCATTTATGTACATGGGCTGGACGGGAAGTGGTTAACTACAAGCCTACAGGGCACTGACACCCCCTTCCTGCCTACAGGGCACTTCTACCCCCTTCCTGCCTACAGGGCACTGCTACCCCCTTCCTGCCTACCGGGCACTTCTACCCCCTTCCTGCCTACAGGGCACTTCTACCCCCTTCCTGCCTACAGGGCGCTTCTACCCCCTTCCTGCCTACAGGACACTTCTACCCCCTTCCTGCCTACCGGGCACTTCTACCCCCTTCCTGCCCACCGGGCACTTCTACCCTCTTCCTGCCTACAGGACACTTCTACCCCCTTCCTGCCTACAGGGCACTTCTACCCCCTTCCTGCCCACCGGGCACTTCTACCCTCTTCCTGCCTACAGGACACTTCTACCCCCTTCCTGCCTACAGGGCACTTCTACCCCCTTCCTGCCTACAGGGCACTTCTACCCCCTTCTTGCCTACAGGACACTTCTACCCCCTTCCTGCCTACAGGGCACTTCTACCCCCTTCCTGCCTACAGGACACTTCTACCCCCTTCTTGCCTACAGGGCACTTCTACCCCCTTCCTGCCTACAGGGCACTTCTACCCCCTTCCTGCCTACAGGGCACTTCTGCCCCCTTCCTGTCTACAGGTCACTTCTACCCCCTTCCTGCCCACCGGGCACTTCTACCCTCTTCCTGCCTACAGGGCACTTCTACCCCCTTCCTGCCTACAGGGCACTTCTACCCCCTTCCTGCCTACAGGACACTTCTACCCCCTTCCTGCCTACAGGGCACTTCTACCCCCTTCCTGCCTACAGGACACTTCTACCCCCTTCTTGCCTACAGGACACTTCTACCCCCTTCCTGCCCACCGGGCACTTCTACCCTCTTCCTGCCTACAGGACACTTCTACCCCCTTCCTGCCTACAGAGCACTTCTACCCCCTTCCTGCCTACAGGGCACTTCTACCCCCTTCTTGCCTACAGGACACTTCTACCCCCTTCCTGCCTACAGGGCACTTCTACCCCCTTCCTGCCTACAGGACACTTCTACCCCCTTCCTGCCTACAGGGCACTTCTACCCCCTTCCTGCCTACAGGGCACTGACACCCCCTTCCTGTCTACAGGGCACTTCTACCCCCTTCCTGTCCAGGCCAATCTCCAGCTTTCAGCGCTGTCACGCTTTGAATGACAATTGCGCGGTCATGCAACACTGTACCCATATACAATTTTTATCATTTGTTTTGAGACAGATAGAGCTTTTCTTTGTTGGTATTTCATCACCTCAGGGTTTTTTATTTTTTCTTAAACAAACCAAAAACCACTGAAAATGTTGAAAAAAAAACATTTTTTCTTAGTTTTTGTTATAAAATTTTGTAAATAAGTGATTTTTCTCCTTCACTGATATGCGCTAATGAGGCTGCAGTGATGGGCACTGATAGGCTGCACTGATGGACACTGATAGGTGGCACTGATGGGCACCGATGAGGAGGCACTAGTAGAGGGCACTGATGGGCTTTGACAGGAATCACTGATGGGCACTGATAGGCGGCACTGAGTGGCACTGATAGTCAGCACTGACTGGCACTGTTAGGCAGCACTGACTGGCACTGATAGGTGGCACTGATGCGCACTGATAGGCGGCACTGATTGACAGCACTGATAGGTGGCACTGATTGGCATTGATAGGTGGCACTGATTGGCATTGATAGGTGGCACTGATTGGCATTGATAGGTGGCACTGACTGGCACTGATGGGTGACACTGAAAGGCAGCTCAGATGGGCACTGATATGTGGCATTAATGTGCACTGGTAGGCACTGATATGTGGAATTGATGTGGCACTGATGGGCACTGACAAGAGGCACTGATGGGCACTGACACAAGGCACTGATGGACACTGACAGGTGGCACTGCTGGGGATACACTGATCATCAGTGCCTTGATGATCAGTGTAGATGTCCCCTCTGTGGAAAGCCTATTACTGGCTCTCCTCTGTCAGTGTGACAGCTCGAGAGGAGAGTAATGCCAGTAACTGGCATTTCTCTGTTTACATGTGATCAGTTGTGATTCGACACAGCTGATCACATGACCGAGCCGCCATCTTCGGCTCTTTCCGTGATCAGCTGCGTCCAAGAGACACAGCACACCGCCGATCGCCGCGCTGCACGCTCCCTGAGCCGCGCATGTGTGGTGAGAATGGGAGGACGCCATATGACATCCTCCCAGAACGGGAGAACCGCCTTGCGTCCATCATATTACTATATGGCGGGTGGGAGGTGATTAAAGAAGAAATATTGATTTATGGACACAAATTTTTGCAGTTTTTTTTATTTATTTATATAAGTTAATGGACTTTATGTTGGACACTTATTCACATATTTTTTTCACTGATCGAAAAATATTTTTTATTTAATTTTTATTGATTTATGCGACATATTTATTTTTTATTATTTGGCATCTATTTTCTGTGTTCACTTGTTTACAGATATATCACTTTGAAGAGCGCTGCGTTTTTGTGTCTTGATGAGCAGGATGGTGACTCTGGATTCTTGTATGAAGAGTGATATCAGATTCCATTATCCCCCATCAAAGACTTCACTGTATATGTGATAATTCCCAGGAAATTCAGGCCGTCTTGGATACCACACGCGGTCCAACACCGTATTAGGGGACGATTTTGTTCTTTTTCCATACTTGTTTCCAAAATTTTGTTCAACTCATATATATATATACCGTATTTTTCACTCCATAAGATGCACTTTTTCCCCCCCAAAAAAATGGGGGGAATGTCTCTGCATCTTATGGAGCGAATATTGAGTGTCCGGCCTGATATTCCCCCCGTCGCAGCCGTGTTAGAATACCGGGCCGACCGCTCGGCTCTTCTGTGCAGCAGATCCTGCTCCTCGGTCCAGCTGTGTCCTCATCACCTCATCATCTTCAGTGTGGGCACCCGGCTGTTACAGCTTGCAGCTTCACTGCTGGGAGCCCACTGCGCATGCGTGAGAAATGCTGCACTTTGTGAATGGCTCTGTAGTCTTCTGGGACCTGTCACGTGTCCTAGAAAACTACGGGGAGAGAGGCGATCGCAGCAGAAGTGGGAGCGGGTACCTGTCAAATTTGGGTACGCGCTCCCCAAAGGTCTGCAGTCTCTGGTCATCTCCTGTGCTATGTCCGCACTCTCTGGTCATCTCCTGTACCTTGTCCGCGGTCTCTGGTCATCCCCTGTACCGTGTCCGCGGTCTCTGGTCATCCGCTGTACCGTGTCCGCGGTCTCCGGTCATCTCCTGTACCTTGTCCGCAGTCTCCGGTCATCCCCTGTACCTTGTCCGCAGTCTCCGGTCATCCCCTGTACCGTGTCCGCAGTCTCCGGTCATCCCCTGTACCGTGTCCTCAGTCTCCGGTCATCCCCTGTACCGTGTCCTCAGTCTCCGGTCATCCCCTGTACCGTGTCCGCAGTCTCCGGTCATCCCTGTACCGTGTCCGCAGTCTCCGGTCATCCCTGTACCGTGTCCGCAGTCTCCGGTCATCCCCTGTACCGTGTCCGCAGTCTCCGGTCATCCCCTGTACCGTGTCCGCAGTCTCCGGTCATCCCCTGTACCGTGTCCGCAGTCTCCGGTCATCCCTGTACCGTGTCCGCAGTCTCCGGTCATCCCCTGTACCGTGTCCGCAGTCTCCGGTCATCCCTTGTACCGTGTCCGCAGTCTCCGGTCATCCCTTGTACCGTGTCCGCAGTCTCCGGTCATCCCTTGTACCGTGTCCGCAGTCTCTGGTCATCCCCTGTACCGTGTCCGCAGTCTCTGGTCATCCCTGTACCGTGTCTGCAGTCTCTGGTCATCCCCTGTACAGAAATGCCCGCAGCGGAAAAAGAAGAAAAGAATTAGCGCAGGGCAGGCATGACTAGGCCCAGAGTGGGAAGGAAGATGTGTAAGGGTTAATGTTAGCATTAGGGTTGGTAAAGGATAGCTGGGGGATCTGGTTGGTAGAGGAGAGTGTAGGTGGGGTCTCCTGCACTTTAGGGTGGAATGTTCTGGGGAGGGGCGTCAGTTGGGAGCTGGACGTGGGAAAGAGAGCTTCCCTCTCGCCCTCCACCAGGGTGTCCTTCCCTGCGGTTCAGGTACAGTGGCAGCTGCCAGGGAGGGACAATTGGCCCAGCTGCGGCTTGCAGGGGCTGTACTGGCTGCGGAGCCGGGTCTCTGCCTCCCTGCGGGGCCCGGGCTAGTCACCAGCGGCAGGGGGGCAGGAGCGCCCATGTGCTTAGGCCTCCGGAGCAATTTTGCCCGCCCCACAGAGAGCTCAGGACCAGAACGGGAGCCCCACTCGGGACCCTCCGGCCCCGCTGGCAGGGCGCTCTCCTGTGTCTGCCTGTGGGGAGGCCAGGATGAGAAGGACGGTTGGGCCGGGCTGGGTGAGTCTGCGGCCTCCAAGGGGAGGGCCTGGCTGCGGAGCTGGGTCTCTGCTTTTCTGCAGGGCCCGGGCTCCTCGGAGGTAGTTGGGCGGGAGCGCCCAGGTGCTGGGCGGTCTGCGCCTCCGGAGAGCTTTCCCCCGTTCTCCCTACTAGCCCTGGGCTCGGCTCCATGATGGGAGCCCCACTCGGGACCCTCCGGCCCCCGCTGGCAGGGCGCTCTCCTGCCTCTGCTCCCGGGGAGGCCGGGAGGAATCCTAGGCTTCGGCGGAGTTCGGGGGGGCGGGGTCACTCGTGGACGAAGCCCCGCCCCCCGCCCACACGGCAGTGAGGACGGGATGACAGCGGCTCCTCCGCTGACAAGGTACCTGTCAGGGAGGGTGCCCGGCGAGGGAGATGTCCTGCTGCAGCTGCCGGGCTGTCTGGTGCTGCGGCCGGCGGGCCCTCTGTCAGCATGGAGCAGTGGCTCCGTCAAAAAAAAAAAAAAAAAAAAAAAAATTTCCACAGGTGCAGCGCTAGGCGGAGGGCTGGCAAGTGCCCAGGGTCGTCAGGGAGCGTGGCTGGTGCTGGGCGGCAGGAGCGGCACAGCCCTGCGGGACCCGTGGCTCCTGGGACTGGGAGGCCATCCAGTCATCGAGAGGAGGAGGACTGATCGGAGGGCGAGCTGTCGGAACCCGATCCGGGGGCGACTGCTGGCCGCTCGGCGCCGATGGATTTTTTGGACGCGCAGCTGCTGGGACGTCTCCTGGGCAGCCTGGTGAGTTACCATTTTTTTTTTGGGGTCTGCTCTCTTCTTTTCTGCTGCTCTCCGGGAACTGTTGGGGGCGGGCTTCTGCGGTGTCGGGGGGGCGGCGTCATCTCGTTGGGTATTGGTGCGGGGGTCTGCGTTTTGCGGTCCGGCTGGGGACTTGTTGCGGCGCTTTGCGCTGGGCGGTAGTGGGGGTGCTGGGCCTGTTTCTGTGTGATTCCCGCCTGCAGGTAGGGATGTTTGCGGGGGCCTAGGGCAGGATAATGGGGACGCACGGGGGCCTGGTGTTTTCTTCTCTGGGTTAGGGTCCGGGGTGGTTACGGCGGGGTCCGGTGCTCTGGGCTAGGCGGCCCCATCCACGGTTTTGGGTGAGGGTGCAGGGGGTGCCTGGGCCGGGCGGCTTCGCAGTGTGCCTGTGGTTCGAGGGCCCGTTGGTGTGCATTGACATTCGGATGTACGGGAGTAGATTGGGTGAGGTGTGTATGTCGGGATCTTCACGCTCTTGCTCTTGGAGCGGCTGCCTGTCGATGGGTCGAGGGTTGACGAGGGCAGGCGGGAGGACGCGGAGAAGCGGCGTTCTTTTTCGTTTATCCCGCGTGCTTTTGCTAATTGGTTGCAGGCTTTCGCGATTGTGGCCAGTGTCATTGGGGAAACGGCCCCTGAGCATTGCTCGGCGTTTTCTGTTCCCTTGACGCTATTAGCAAGGCTCCTGGGTTTAAGGGGGGATCGCTGGGCTACGGTGCGATGCACAGTTTCGGCAGCGTAGGGCGGTTTACCCGTCATTGCGCTGGGACAATACGGTCCGTGGCCTTTGGATACAGCTCATGACTCCGGCGAGGCCCTCTGGTCTGTTTTCGGGGTGGGCTGGTGGTTCGTTCTCCCCGGGACAATCAGCCTCAAAGCGTAGGGGTTCTGCTGGCGGTTCCAGTTTTGTTCGGAGGGTTTCCGCATCCCGTGTACTTTGACTTCGATTCCTCCTTTTAGCGCGGAACTCACGGTCGGCCTTGCAGTATGCAGCGGTGTTTTCGGATAAGTTGCGTAAGGAAGTGGGTTTAGACCCGCGTGGGCGGCCCGTTTCCTTTTTCTCCCTTGGGGGGTTGTGCCCAAAACGGAGCCTCATGCGTTTCAGTTAATTCCTCACCTGTCCTTACTGGCAGTGGGGTCGGTGACCAACGCCATCGATACAGAGTCAGGTGCGGTGTATTATACGTCGTTCAATGCGGCAGTTTTCTGGGTTCTTCGGTATGGGCGTGGTGCGCTCCTGGCGTTATGGGATATTGAGTCAGCGCTTCGGCTGTTGTGGGTACATCCGGCCGGTCTTCGTGTTTTTGGGTTGTCGTTGGGAGGGCTCGTTTTATGTTGTGAAGTGCCTTCTCATGGGGTGTTTTATATCCTACGCTTTGTTCGAGCAGTTCAGTTCCTGCATGGAATGGGTGGTGCGGGATGTCTCCGGGGTGCCTGCGGTCATCCGTTATCTAGATGATTTTCTTTGTGTGGGTCCGCCAGCTTCCGGGGTATGTGCAGTTTTTGCTGGCCACTTTGCGACACATTGCACAACGTTTCGTTATTCCGCTGGCGTTGGACAACACGGAGGGCCCGGCTGCGGTGATTACTTTCCTGGGCGTTGTTTGGATTCCGGAGCTGTGGAGGGCCGGCTGCCTGAGGACAAGCTGTTGGCCTTCAAAGTTGAGATTAGTGGGGTACTGGGCAAGTGTAAGTTTCAGCTGCGGGCCTGGCAGTCGTTGTTGGGCAAAGCTTACCTTCGCTTACCGTATACTGCCGATGGGTTGGGTGTTCTGCCGCCGATTGCAGATTTGGCTCACCTTTTTGGATTCCTTCAACAGGCGAGCTCTGTGGATGTCTGGCCCTGGGAGCTATTTTGACCTGGATTTGTTCCCGGATGCGGCGGCTTCCGTGGGGTATGGGGCCTTTTTGCTGAAGTCGGTGGAGCGCAGTTCCATGGCCTGCTTCCTGGTGGGAGGCGGGGGGTTTGTTCTTCGTATCTTGGTGGTGTTGGTATTTTTTTCCGGTGGTGCTGGTAGTTGCCGTGTGGGGGGAGCATTTTTCGGAAGTAAAGGTTCATTTTCGGTGTAACATTTTGGGGGTGGTCCGGGTCCTCAATCGGGTCTCGGCTTCTTCGCGGTCGGTGGTTGGCCTGCTTCGCCATTTCGTGTTGCGTTGCCTGCAGCTGACCATTTTTCTTCATGCTGTGCATCTTCCTGGGATTGAGCAAACTCTGGTTGTCGCTTTGGCTCATTTTCAGTGGGACACATTCCGGGGGTTGGTGCTGGGGGAGGAGCACCAGGGGGTTCCTTGTCCCGACTGGCTGTGGGATTTTGCCTTGGGGTCGTTGCAGGCTGGATCCGGTAGTCGGGGAGTGTGGCGACATGGTCTGCATACTCGACTTACATGGTGTGGGACCCATCGTTGGTATGGTGTGCCCGGGTACATTCCAGTTAACCAAGGTTTAACTGGCAGGTGGTGGTGCTGCACTGCGGATGGTATGGTTGTCTCCGACCTGGTTGGTTGCGTCTGGAGGCCTAGTGGCATATGGTTGTCCGCAGGTGCATTTTTTACTGGCGGGAGTGGTGGACCTGCTGCAGCGGGTCAATATTGATCTGTGGGGGCCTGAGGTGGGTTCGCTGTGTTGTAATTTTGGCACGGAAATTTGAGCGGGGGGTGTCGGCTGCTGTGTTTGATTGCCGGTTGGCTGGTTTGGCCTTCTTCTTAAGTTGCTGGGGTGTCGGGGTTTTCACGAAAGCCTTTTTGGGTTCGACAGGCCCTTCGGGGTTCCCGTAGGGCTCATCGCTGAGGGATTCACGGCATCCGGTGTTCGTTGAGTTGCTAGGGTCTTGGTTTGTGCGCCTGCGGTCTGTGTGTCTTTCGGGCTTCGAGGTGTTTGTTTCGGTACGGCCTTTGCGGTGGCCTTTTGGGGGCATTGCGTTTTGGTGAGTTTGGTAGTCCGTCTACATCAGTTATTGGGGGGTTATTGGGGGATGTGGTCGTGTGCTGGGTTTACTGGGGTGGAGGTGCTCGTCCATCGGTCTAGGACGGACCAGTTGGGGCATGGTGCATGGGGTGCAGTTCTTTGCTCTTCCAGCATCTTATGTGTGCCCAGTGGGTGCGGTGCCAGATTTTCTATCCCATCGTCCGGTGGGGCAGGGGTCCTTTTTTCCGGCACGCTGCGGGGTCCTCTTAATTCCCTTTGTGTCAGTTTTCTGACGGTGTTTCACGGCGGCTGGTTGGATGCGTCCTTGTGTGCTTCGCATTCGCTTTGGATGGGGGCTACTACGGAAGCTGCCGGGTGGGGTTTGTTGGATATGGGTCGCACGTATTGGTAGGTGGGATTCACGGAGATTTTGACTGTGCGTTCGTCCGCATCTGTTGGGGGTCTAGTGGGGTCTCGTGTTCTGTTGTCATGGCCTGGGGGGAGTGCCTGTCCTGTCTGGGTGATGTATTGTCCTGGGGGTATTGCTTGTCCTTTTCTTTCAGAGGGAGCGGTGTGGCCTGGTGTGGATCCTGGGTCACTCCTATGTGTTCTTGGGGGGCCCGGTGGGCTGATGTTAGGCCTACTGGTAGGCAGCTGGGGTTGGCTAGGCAGGAAGCTTCTGTCGGCTGGATGGGTGTGCCGGGTATGTTGTGGGGTCGTGTGCTGCAGGGGGGCAGCGTTTGACTCGACGGGATGGCCCACTGGATGTCCTGGTGCTTCCTGCGGGTGGCATCGATCTGAAGGTTGACAAGGAGGTGGGGCGCTTCTTTGTCCGTAATGGGGGGCTGGTGGTCCGGCATCTGGAGCTAGAGGTGGATACTTGGCGGTATCTTTGGAGTGCTAGGGTACATCTGACTGCGGTTGGAGCGGATTTCTGGTCTCTGGGTCTAAGGGATGGAGTTCGGAGGGGTTTGTTGTGGTGTGGCACGCATGGGTAAGGGCTCACCCAGCGTGCTGTGGCGGTGGTTGGTCTTTGGAGGCGGTTCTTATCTTGGAGGTACAAAATGGTGTGGGACCCATCGTTGGTATGGTGTGCCCGGGAACATTCCCAGTTAACCGAGGTTTAACTGGAAGGTGGTGGTGCTGCACTGCGGACAGTATGGTTGTCTCCGAGCTGGTTGGTTGCGGCTGGAGGCCTAGTGGAATATGGTTGTCCGCAGGTGCATTTCGGATCGTTTTGGTGGTGCCTTCAAAGACCAACGACAACTCTTTATGTTTTCTGTTATAAGGAATGGTTGATGTGTTTAAACTTGATTGGTTAATAAAAGGCCGTGCTGGCCATTTACTCCACAATTGGTGTTGTGTTTTCTGTAAGTATAGTAAGTAAAGGGGATTGGTATGGAAGGGTAATGGTGGTGTAGTGGGGTCTGGATGAACCTATCTCGGGTGCACTAGTCATGTGTCTGCAGTCTCTGGTCATCCCTTGTACCGTGTCTGCAGTCTCTGATCATCTCCTGTACTGTCCGCAGTCTCTGGTCATTTCCCGTACTGTGTCCGCAGTCTCTGGTCATATCCTGTACTGTGTCCGCAGTCTCTGGTCATCTCCTGTACTGTGTCCGCAGTCTCTGACCATCTCCTGTACTATGTCCGCAGTCTCTGGTCATCTCCTGTACTGTGTCCGCAGTCTCTGGTCATCTCCTGTACTGTGTCCGCAGTCTCTGACCATCTCCTGTAGTATGTCTGCAGTCCATTGGTTCAGAATATTTTTTTCTTGTCTCCCTCCTCTAAAACCTAGGTGCGTCTTATGGAATGAAAAATACGATATATAAATATATGGATATATATAGAATGTATATCGATTATATATGAATCTGGGCTACTTGAATGTGTTTCTTAACATGGCATATACAATTAGTACAATAAACATCCCCCCTTTTAAAAGCCAACCATTTATTTAATTACACCATGTTCCAAATTATTCTGCAAATTCTATTTGTCATAAAGATGAAATATTTTGTTTTTCAGTGTAACTCATGGATGGCATTGTGTGTCAGGGCTCTTTTGATCACTGAAAACAATCTCGGACACCTGTGATAATTAGATTGGCCGGTGAGCCCAATTGAAGGAAAAACTCCTAAAGGACGGCGTTCCACATTATTAAGCAGAGCTCCATTTTCCAGCAATATGGGGAAGAAAAAGGATCTCTCTTCTGTCGAAAAGAGTGAAATAGTTTGATGCCTTGGACGAGGTATGAAAATATTCGATATTTCAGGAAAACGTAAGCGTGATCATCGCACTATGAAGAGATTTGTGGCTGATTCAGAGCACAGACGGGTTGGTGCAGATAAAGGCACATTGAGGAAGATTTCTGCCAGATCCATGCATCGGATCAAGAGAGCAGCTGCTAAAATCCCATTACATAGCAGCAAACAGATATTTGAAGCTGCTGGTGCCTCTGGAGTCCCACGGACATCAAGGTGTAGAGTCCTCCAGAGTCTTGCAACTGTGCATAAACCTTCTATTCGGCCACCACTAACCAATGCTCACAAGCAGAAACGGCTGCATTGGGCAGAAAAATACATGAAGACTAATTTTCAGACAGTCCTGTTCACTGATGAGTGCCGCGCAACCCTGGATGGTCCAGATGGATGGAGTAGGGGATGGTTGGTGGACGGCCACCCTGTTCCAACAAGGCTGCGACGTCAGCAAGGCGGTGGTGGAGTCATGTTTGGGCCAGAATTATGGGAACAGAGCTGGTCGGCCCCTTTAGGGTCCCCGAAGGTGTAAAGATGACCTCTGCAAAGTATGTGGAGTTAATGACTGACCACTTTCTTCCCTGGTACAGAAGGAAGAACTATGCTTTCTGTAATAAAATCATCTTCATGCATGACAATGCACCATCTCATGCTGCAAAGAATACCTCTGCATCAATGGCTGCTATGGGGATAAAAGGAGAGAAAGTCATGGTGTGGCCTCCATCCTGCCCTGACTTCAATCCTATTGAGAACCTTTGGAGCATCCTCAAGCAAAAGATCTATGAGGGTGGGAGGCAGTTTACATCCAAACAGCAGCTCTGGGAGGCTATTCTGACATCTTGCAAACAAATTCAAGCAGAAACTGTCCGAAAACTCCCAAGTTCAATGGATGGAAGACTTGTGATCTGCTATCAGATAAGGGCTCCTATGTTACAATGTAACGTGACAGCTTCAAATGTTTACAAAGTTACAATGTTGGGAAAAGTTTGATTGAAATCGCTTTTGATTTCAGTAAATTTGCTGCAAACACAACAAATGACGATTTTCAGTTCTTTACAACCTAGAAAGTGTTCGGAAACTTCCTGTGCGGAATAATCCGGAACACAAATCCTGTTATCATTAGGAGGTTTGTGCAATAAAATGTGAATTGTCCTCTTCTAGTTGTCACCTGAGAATTCTGCCGACTGTTATTTACATCAATTATTGAGGGAAAGGAGGAAATATCATCTGCAGAATATTTTGGAATACGGTGTATATTTAAATACTGTATAGGAGAAACAAACATTGTATTGCCGGCAATTTTGCGGACAGTGAGAGGGAGGTCGGAGGTCGCGGTCCATCTCACTTTGGTCACACAATTACTATGTAATCTATGATAGGATCGTAGTAACATCAGAGGTGTACTTAGGTGTTGTGCTGCCCTAGGTAATACAAAAATTGGACACCCCCCTCCCGGCGAAGAGAGCTTGCCACCAACCAACACCAGACCCCCCCCCTCGGAGAGAGCCTGACAGTGACTAATAACAACACCCTGCCCCACCCCCACCCGAGAGAGCCTTCTACTAATGCCCCACCCCACCCCCGACAGAAAAAAAGACACTCACCTTCACAGCTCTGGACATCCCCCCCCCCCCAAGGAGAGAGACTAAAGGTGACCAACAACACCCCTGCTCCACCCCCACCCGAGAGAGCCTTCCAATAACACCCCAACCCCTGACAGAAAAAAAGACACTCACCTTCACAGCTCTGGACATCCTCCCCCCATGGAGAGAGCCTGATGGTGACCAACAACACCCCTGCTCCACACACACCCAGGAGAGCCTTCCACTAACACCCCCCCAACAGAAAAAAGACACTGACCTTCACAACTCTGGACATCCCCCCCATGGAGAGAGCCTGACGGTGACCAACAACACCCCTGCTCCACCCCCACCCACGAGAGCCTTCCACTAACACCCCCCGACAGAAAAAAAGACACTCACCTTCACAGGTCTGGCTATCCCCAGGAATGACAGTGGGACTCTGCATACACCATCAAGCAGCCCACAGCCTCTCTCGGATCCCACCTGGTCCACATGTCCCTCCTCTGAGGGCCAGTGCTGCCCATCTAAAAAAATGCCGCCCTAGGCAAATGCCTTGTTTGCCTTGTGGTAAATACGCCCCCGAGTAACATAAGCACTTATTATCCAACTCACTCTGTGCTGGAATCCAGTTTGTTCAGATTGAATTTTCTTGGTGTACATTCCGTGTAGAGCGTGGGCCAGAACATACACAGCCCTGTATGCATAGGAAGGTATAGATGTATAATTAAAAAATATTATAGAAATATTTACATCTGTACAATGTCTGAGAGGGCGAGAAGTGTAACGTTGTAAACATTTATTTTTGTCCAGATTTGGGGAAAGGCACAAAAGCGAAGAAATCCCAATATCTTGCAGTATTGGGTCAGTTAAGCAGCTGGAGAAGTTGACACCAACATCATGATGATTGAAGTTCACGCTTTTCATTTGTGGCCACTGAAATATGAAAGTGCAGCTGACTGGTTTAAACTTAGCATAGAAGACATCTAAGAATTTACTCCACGACGGCGGGAAAATATATGTGATAGTTTCTATAGCAGAGGGTATAATAGAAACAAAATGAGAAAAGTACGCTGTGAAAGTTCCACACATTATCACGACTTTAGCTCTTGATTCATTCATCATCTTTACTTTCCGATAATGATCTTCAAGATGTGAAGTGCTTTTAAAGATATAATGTGTGCAGATCCCGTGTTGGCTCATCATCCTGCTCAGTTCTTGGTCCTCATCATCACTGCTGCCATCCCATGATGATATTATTCCAACCCAGTTCCACCCAAAATGCTTCAAGAAATGTACAACAGCCGTATAATAGGCCCGATTGTCCGGTGTCATATGGAATAAAGTTGGATACATTCTTCCATCACTCCGGGGAGGGTGAGTGACTCGATAACTAAGCTGGATGATACGTTGGGAGATATTTTCATGGGATGGTATTATTATTATTATTCAAAGAAAATAGGAGAAATGTAATATATAAATGACACACAAAGATCTCTATCATATTTTAATGGTTGAACTGGATGGACTTTTGTCTTTTTTCAGCCAGACTAACTATGTAACTATATTTATTTTTTCTGTTCTGATAAAAAGAAGCCAGAATTTATATCCTAGAGATCTAAATAGATGATGGCACACAATGCCTACTTACCTTCTACACCCTCACATTCAGCCCTTAATTCACCTACAACAACTCCTCATTCTAAGGCTACATAGTTACATAATTAGTCTGGCAGAAAAAAGACAAAAGTCCATCCAGTTCAACCATAGAAAAAAAAAGAGTTTTAATCCTACACCCACAGTTGATCCGGAGGAAGTCGGAAAGAAAAAGTCTACCAGCTATACTTCGTAGCATTGAAAATGATCAGTCCAGTTGACTGCCTGTCTCAATTCTTGAGGCCCTAAAATTCCAGGACAGTACTAATACCCCCCCACCAAATGACCCCTTTTTTGGAAAGCTGGAGAGAGAGCTGGAGTACTCTTAAAGGAGAAACTATTTTGTCCCCATATGTACATAGTTGCTAAGGAGTTTGTCCTCAAGTTCACAGTTCCCTTGGGCATCCCATACACCCCTCAACCCCTCCGAGTTCTAAACCCCTAAATAAAATTACAAAACCAAGATCAAAGACTGTTTTCTGACTCCAGTGTGCAGAATGTGGAAGAAAATGCGTGTTGCCTGGCTGTGCAGAGCATTAGAGGGACCCAATAATTGTTATTGCTCCTGCAAAGAAAAGTGTAAAAAAAAAAACAAAAAGATTACTGATCACCCCCCTAGAGTAGTACAATGTTACCAACTGCATTAAAAAAAATATTTAAAAATGTAAAAATACAATAAAAAATACTGCCCTGAGAATTTTAATTTTTTTTTAGGTTTTTGTTTTTAACAGCTTGCCAACTGCCTGCCTACAATCTGCGGGCCAGTGGTGGGTCTGGGCAAAGCGATGTATCCTTACGGCACTTTCTATTTTGGGGTGTATCTGCGCCCCCACTGTCCCCCCGTCAGTCCAGGGAGAGAAGAGAGAACACCGCACTGTGAGTAAAAGCGCTACAATTTACACACACACGGTGGATTAGCACATTAACTCCCCTGGCGGTATTCCCGAGTGTATTTCGGGGTAAAGTTTCAGTACCACAAGCGGTGACCCCCCCCGAGCTACACTCGGGCTTACCATGTGGCGCTGCTCTGGGATCTGTTCTTCACTTACCTTGTCCTGCGCTCCCACGATGTTCCTCCTGCAGTGTCCCCAGCAATGTCCTCCGGAGGATGCCGGTATCTCTCATCTGGGTTCCGTCCCCTGCGAGCGGCGGGACGTACGGGGGACGGAACTGGCGGGAAATTTGAAAATGTCAAAAAGTGACATTCACTAAATACACTAAAATCACATAGTATAACATTCCTGTATCAAACCATTTCACATACATTTTGTCCCGAGTGCTTTGTCCGGCGTCCTGCCTGCATTTTTACTGTTCTTTCTGCCTGGAAACTGAGAAACGTCCATGGCGTCCAAAAAGCGTCCCTTTAGGTCAGACGCGGTTTTAGACCGGCTAGAGAACAGCGATAGTAAATCAGAACCACTTGCAGAATTGAGTGATAATGATTGGTGGGGGAAATTCCTCATCAGACACTGAAAACGATTCTGCGACTGAGCTCAGCGATGTGCGAACTTGGCGCTATATTTCACATTTCAGTGTTTTTGGTTTTATTATATTATTGAATTAAATTTATTATTATTATATTATTATTTTTTAGGATTATTTATTCAATTATAATTTATGATTTCGTGTTTCAAATTTTATCCTACCCGGGATGTTTACTAGACTCTTGTTCGGACAGATTTCAGTGAGTTATTCCTAAAAATTACAGGCCTACAATAAAAAAATACATATTTCATTGCAAAAAAAGTACCACTTTGAGCACAGAAATATGGACATAATCAGACTGCTAGGGAGGTTAACCCTTTGATCACCCCGTCACCCAGCCACTGGCATTAGTACAGTATATAGAGTATAGAGTCAGTATATAGTCAGTATATAGAATTTTTCACTGAACACTGTATTCCTGCCACTAGTGACATCAGATGATGTCAGGGTCAGTTAGCGCCCCTCCCAGCCAGGGTCAGCCAGTGTTAGATTACCCGCACACTATAGGTCACTGATCTCCCCATTACTAGTACAGTGTCACTATATGAACCACTGATGTATTATACATGGAGATCATATCCCCCCTTATGTATTATACGTGGAGATCATATCCCCCCTTATGTATTATACGTGGAGATCATATCCCCCTTATGTATTATACGTGGAGATCAAGTCCCCCCTTATGTATTATACGTGGAGATCATGTCCCCCCTTATGTATTATACGTGGAGATCATATCCCCCCTTATGTATTATACGTGGAGATCATATCCCCCCTTATGTATTATACGTGGAGATCATATCCCCCCTTATGTATTATACGTGGAGATCATATCCCCCCCTTATGTATTATACGTGGAGATCATATCCCCCCCTTATGTATTATACGTGGAGATCATATCCCTCCCTAAGCATTTGTGACGGAGGGTAAGCGGGACAGAACACACAAGGCAGACGGCAAACACTTACAGCTTTATTAAAACAGACAACAGTCACTCAATGGGGAGTAGTGCAGGGAAAGAGAGTCCAAAATACTTGTAATCCAGCCCCGGTGGGCAAAGCTAAAGGCTCCACAGCAATTTGTAATCCAAGAGGCAGTTCATAAGCAGTCAGATAGCACAAGGGGAGCATACACTCACGCAAAGCTGATGCGATAGTCTCAGGCAGAGCTGACAGCGTTCCAGGCAGGGCTGATGTAGCTTCTGGGATCCCCCTTCTTCCAATGGAGCCCAGGCAGAGCCAGGGGGCCACTAGAGTGCAGCTGGATCCCTCAGTCATTGCCCAGCAGAATGGCACTACAAGAGAGACCAGCACTGGCCTATTAAACCCCCTGAGCAGGAAGAGAGGCGGAGGGGGGTCATTAGCAGGTGACAATGAAGAGAATGGAACTACAGTAATTTAATTTGTGGCTGTAAATAGAACGGACTGGTTGGGCCGGATAATTAGTGGGGGAAATACATTAATACAAAAGTAAGGCACTAATTAGGGATGTATACACTAATTGAATTTGGGACCTTTTGTGGAGGGGCGAGTTAATTACAGCTAGGGGCCTTTGGCACACAGGAGTAAATACTAATTGGAGGAGGCTCTTCCTATGGCCAGGAGGGATTAGGAACAAGGAATTAATACCTGGGGATTAATAACTGGGCTGGCAGAGAACTCATATCGTGACACTCCGGATCAGTAAGCAGGAATTGATAATTGGCCGGGCCCCTATACCGTGACACACTGGAATTGGAGGGAAGGCATACGCACTCCTGAAGTTCCATGCCATAGTTAACGCATCCACCTATTAGCTTGTGGGTGGCTGATTCTGGGCAAAAAATTAGGTAGTTTGGTATTTTTCAGGGAGGAAAATAGCCGCATACATTCTATTGCAGGAAGGTAGAGCCTGTTCTGGGCTATTGACATTGTTTTCAGGATGCCTGACATCTTGTCCTCTGGTAACGCCACTGATGCTGCCCAAGTGTTCATTTCTGCGCCTAGGTATACCAGGTTCTGGGTTGGCACAAGGTGACTCTTCTGGTTAATTAACCATCTGAAGTTCTCTAGTGTCCCCATGGTTAACCTTCAGTGTGACAGAAGTGTCTCTCTGTCTTGATTCAAGAGCAGAATGTCGTCCAAGTAGTGATATATTTGCACTCCCTGGGACCTCAGGTAGGCCACAGGGGCCAGAAGAATCTTCAAAAATACTCTGGGTGATGTAGTCAGCCCAAAGGGTAGGCATACAAATTGGAAGTGGAGCTGCTCTACCACAAACTGTAGAAATTTCTGGCAGTCAGGAGCTACTGGTACATGGAAATATGCATCCTTGAGGTCCACTGATAGAAGCCAATCCCCTGGCTGAATGAATTTCAGAACTGTCTGGAGAGATTCCATTTTCAATCTGATTTTCTTGATATACATGTTGAGCCTCTTGAGGTCAATTACTGGTCTCAACGCTCCCGACTTTTTCCATACTAGGAATAGAGGCGAGTAGATTCCAGAAAAACATTCTTGCCAGGGTACTGCAGCTATCACTTCCTGGTTGAGGAGGGTTTCTATGCATTTCCATAAAACCTCCAGCTTTTCTCTTGTCAAAGGTAATTTTGTTGGGACAAAGATTTTGTGGGGATTCCTCAGGAATTTCCAAGCATGGCAGAAATGGATGGTGGAAATTACCCAAGGATCCTTTACCTCTTGTGCTCACACCTAACGGAACTTGATAATCTCGCTCCTATGTGACAAGTGTGAACTGGCAGATAGTCAAAAAGACTTCTGGGACCCCTGTCCCAAAGGAAAAGTTGGCCTCTTTGCTGTTTTGCAGCCATATTGGACCATTTACGATGAAATTCTCTTCCTAGCCTATAAAATTAGCATCTCTACCCCTGGCCCTTGGCAAATTTTTGTAAGCTGCACCTCTCTGCGCAGGAGCCTCTGATCCTGGGGAATAAATCCTTCCCCCCTGTGGCTTTTGTGATGGCAGTGTCTAATTTGTTTCCAACAGGGACTGCCCCTCAAATGGTATCTTATAACATCCTTGTTTGGAGGCTAGGTCCACCACCCAGGGCCTCAGCCATAGGGCTCTTTTGGCTGTCACTGCATTAATCATGATCCTGGCCAATATCTTAATTAGGTCAATGGATGCCTCCGCCATAAGAGAAGCTGTTAGCTTCAAATTGGCAAAGGAGGCCAAGACCTCGGCTTTGCTCAGGCCACTTCCCACTGCCACTTCTGACTTCTGAACCCAGGACTCCATGGCCTTCAAAATAGCTGCCAAAGCCATAGAAGGTCTACACGTCCCACTAGCAAGTGTGTAAATCTTTTTAAGATTCACATCCACTCTTCTATCCAACACATCCCTGAATGTCACAACATCATCTAGCAGATGGGTTATGTGTCTAGCAAGGCACATAAGTGCTGCGTCCACCACCAAAGGCTTCTCCCCGCCTTGAAGGGGTATAGCTTTGTGAACCAATTATTAAAAGAGATTCTCTTATCCGCTTGGTTCCACTCATCCGTAATTATGTTCTGAATTTCTTCCATGAATGGGAAATTCACCCCCTCCTTTTTCATGTTTGTGAAAAACCTCCTCTGCTTCTTCTGTGGTTCTTCCCCGGTGTCTTCCCAAAGCACAGCCTGCCTAATCTCTTTCATGGAAGGCTGGACCAAGGAACAATCAAAACCATCATAACGGCCCTCATCCTCTTCTGAGGAAACAGCATCTGAGGCCTAAAGTTCCTGGGCCTCTGGAATCGCTTGACTAGCTGGCGGCATCTGGGGAGAAAAGGAGAGCAAGGTGGACAGCACTGGGGCAGCTGATGGCTGCGACTGCAGTGCAAATGCATTTAGCATCTCCTCAAATGCCTGCTTCATTAGCGATACCTTCTCTGCCTTATCGGGCTTTTGGTGTTTAGTTGCTTCTTTGAAGCAAGTCTCACAAGCTGTCTTGCCCGGCATGGCTCTTCTAGGGCATACCCAGCATCCTCCTGGTCTGGGTTGGTTATAATGCGAATCCCTGCCATATCATGATGGGGAGCACTGACCCCCTAGAGGCTGAATGGGAATGCAAGGTTTCTGTCCTTCCCCAGGAATGTCGGTCTTCTCTTGCCGATGACTGTCTCTGAGCTTCTTGCTTCTGACCATCAGGAATGGCCAAGACTCAAGGAGCTGGGGCAGCACAGACAAAAAAACAAAATTAGTCATTGATCTGAAAGACACCAAAAAGAATATGCGCATCTGGCGACGTCTCCCCTACCTTCTCTGAGAATACTGGTCTTTAGAGGGGGTAGGCATGTTATCACTGCTGCAAAAAGATAAAATCAAGAGCAGCACAGCGGATAGAACCACAGGAGCACAGATTTGCAGGTGCAATGCAAACCTGAAGGAGAGAGAGGGAATCGCAAGCACAGGCAGGCTGCAGGAGCACACAGCAGATGCTTTCATCCAAAAACATCTTTTAAATGTTGGCTCCCCAAAGCCTGGCTCCACCTCCCCTCTCCTGATTGGCCGAGTGGTCCAGGCATGCTCAGAGTGGGCCACAGCATGCGCTCCACACTGGCCCGCACACACTGACCAAGTGGCACCGGTTAGAAGTAGGGAGACCGGCGCCTCTCCCCTTTAGAACAGCACAGCCGATAGAGCAGCCATTACCCCCAGCAGGAAGGAGGTTACCCCTACCAGCTGCCGCAACTACCAGTGTCCAACCGAGGAAGGAGGTTACCCCTGCCAGCAGCCGCAGCTACCAGTGTCCAACCGAGGAAGGAGGTTACCCCTGCCAGCTGCCGCAACTACCAGGGTCCAACCGAGGAAGGAGGTTACCCCTGCCAGCTGCCGCAACTACCAGGGTCCAACCGAGGACGGAGGTTACCCCTGCCAGCAGCCGCAGCTACCAGTGTCCAGCCGAGGAAGGAGGTTACCCCTGCCAGCACCCGCAGCTACCAGTGTCCAACCGAGGAAGGAGATTACACCTGCCAGCTGCCGCAGCTACCAGTGTCCAACCGAGGAAGGAGATTACCCCTGCCAGCTGCCGCAGCTACCAGTATCCAACCGAGGAAGGAGATTACCCCTTCAAGCAGCTGCAGGGGAAGGAGATTACCCCTTCAAGCAGCTGCAGGGGAAGGAGATTACCCCTTCAAGCAGCTGCAGGGGAAGGAGATTACCCCTTCAAGCAGCTGCAGGGGAAGGAGATTACCCCTTCAAGCAGCTGCAGGGGAAGGAGATTACCCCTACCAGCAGAAGGAGATTACCCCTACCAGCAGAAGGAGATTACCCCTACCAGCAGAAGGAGATTACCCCTACCAGCAGAAGGAGATTACCCCTACCAGCAGAAGGAGATTACCCCTACCAGCAGAAGGAGATTACCCCTACCAGCAGAAGGAGATTACCCCTACCAGCAGAAGGAGATTACCCCTACCAGCAGAAGGAGATTACCCCTACCAGCAGAAGGAGATTACCCCTACCAGCAGAAGGAGATTACCCCTACCAGCAGAAGGAGATTACCCCTACCAGCAGAAGGAGATTACCCCTACCAGCAGAAGGAGATTACCCCTACCAGCAGCCACCGCAGGAATCCTGTAACACCCCAAAAGCTGGCAGTACTTTACCATGGCCTGATGCTGCCCTGTGGACCAGCAGCGGGGCTCCCTGCTTAAACTGCTGTGATCAGAGAAGTACAGGGACCGCATCCAACCTTGAGAGTGATTCTGGATGGACAGAAGTCGCCAACTATCTGCACAGTCAATAGATAAAGACCTCCAAACTTGGTGTGGCCTTCAGATGAGCCCAACAACAGTGCGTAGAGAGCTTCATGGAATGGGTTTCCATGGCCGAGCAGCTGCATCCAAGCCTTCCATCACCAAGTGCAATGCAAAGCGTTGGATGCTGTGGTGTAAAGCATGCCACCACTGGACTCTGGAGCAGTGGAGACGTGTTCTCTAAAGTGACCAATCACGCTTCTCTGTTTGGCAATCTGATGCACATGTCTGGGTTTAGCTGTTGCCAGGAGAATGGTACTTGCCTGACTGCATTGTGCCAAGTGTAAAGTTTGGTGGGTTTGGGGTTGTTTTTCAGGGGTTGGGCTTGGCCCCCTAGTTCCATTAAAGGGAACTCTTAAGGCATCAGCATACCAAGACATTTTAGACAATTTCATGCTCCCAGCCTTATGGGAATAGTTTGGGGATGGCTCCTTCCTGTTTCAAAACCAAAAACCCATTAAAAAGGGCTGATTTCACAAGCTGGAATGGAAGCATTTGGGCATGGTGGTGTATTGGGGACACTTTTTCTTGCACTCCAGGAGCTGAAGAAGAGAAATTTATCTTGGGAATGATGCTTTTGGAAATGGTGAGGTGGGTGTAAAAGAATCATACAGCAGTTCAAGCCTTCTTTTACCCATTGACCGTTCTCGGCCTGGCCCCAAAGGCCCCCTTTCCAGCTTTTTGTGGCATATTTTAAGCCACTGAAACCTCCTGTGAGACTTCCCTCCCAGTCAATAGAGACAGCCCATGTAGAGAATGTTATGATGTTGTAGGGGGTGGATGCGGAGAGTGAGGAACACTGAGAAGGAATGCTGTCCTTTTGCTGATGATCTCATTGAGGTTTTGCTTCACCTGAGCAGACGTGTTTCATTATGCATGTGGTACTCAAATGGCTGGGACTTTTGCAATGGTTGATACTGCAGGTCACAGCGGTGCTGTCAAAGCAAATACAATAAAAAGCTTGCAATGGAGAACTCTTTCTGAAGTGTTTTTGTGCTTTTTGGTAAAACAATGCAGGGTGGTACTGCATCTCACAAACTCAACTAATGAACTTGTGTAGCAGGGCCAATTTATATACATTTGAGGGATTTAGCTTTTCTACAGCTTTAGACACACAGTTTACTGTGCTTCAGCAATGAATGAACACAAGAGTGATTTGTACCGATTGCTCGCCATGTTCATTCAGGAAGGGGGCTGGTAAACATGTCAGGCTTTCTATCCTGAATGTTCCCAATACCCCACCAGCATCTGAAAGCCGATGGGAGGCAGAGGAGGGGAAGTAATGTGTTACTTTGAAAGGAAATCTCACAAACTATACTAATAAACTTGTACCAATTTATAAAAAAGTTGAGAGATTTAGCTTTGCTACAGATATAAATTTGTTTAGGCACATATTATACTATGCCACAGTAATGAATGAATAAAGGAGTGACTGGTACCAACTGCTCACTGTGTTCATTCAGGAAGCTCTCTATCCTGAATGATCCCAGTGCCCCAGCAGCAGCGCCTGACAGCTGGCAGGAGGAAGAGGAAGGGAAGCTGGCTAGCAGCCCTGTGAGGAAGGGGCAGCGGGGAATCAGTGGTGGGGGGATTGAGGACAAAGGGGGTCAGAGAAGTGTGGGGTTACTTATATTCAGAGACCAATCTTTTTGTTGCTCCCCTGCAGCAGCTAAAGCCATAGGGGGATGGGGAATCAGAGGAAAAGGAGAAACTGGAGGCAAAGGAGAGGATACAAATAGAAGGGTCAGAGAATAAGAGCAGCAGGGGGAATTTTGAGAGCGGTCAGGGAGATGACAGAGCAGCGGGGGAAGCACAGCAGTGGTGACAGCAGTGAGGGGGAGGGTCATATTTTAGGTAAATGGATGCGATTATTGGCTTGTCAGCTTGCTTTGTGCATCAGAGTCTGATGAATAGTACATCTATAAGCTCAGGGTCACTGAAGTGACCTCAAAGAAGCACTGGTCATCTGCTGGGAACTGCTTGTGAGGATACAGTGCTACACGGCCTCCTGTTCTCACCTTCAGGGGTGCCTGGAACGTAGCCACAAATGTAGGAAATGCAGTAAATACAAAATCTCACTGCCCCAGGACACAAAGGTACAGTGGAATATACATAAAAAAAACCCAAAACATGCTGCATAAAAGGATCAACATAAACTAAACCAGGAGATATAACACCCAAACATCCCACCTTCCCCAGACTTGGCCATCCCCCACAAAAACCTTGGGAGGCCTAAGACCCAACCCTTGACATTGCATAAAACCACCATGTGCAAAAAGCAGACGAATGCAAAACAATTCAAGGTAATATAGGACGCGGAGCATCCAGATGAAAGTGCAGTGCAGACACCCAGCATTGGCTGGTGGTACAGTCTTGGGGTCCACGTGGACAGGAATGGCAGAGTCCCTCACCAAACTCAGCATGGCACCTGGCGGTGGGTTAGCAGCACACTATTCCCTATGAGCATAGCACTGGGGATGGGGGGGTCTAGAACAGGAGGAGATAGCAGGCTGCAGCTCCAGATAATGCTCTGCCCAAGTAGCTGTAATGGGTGGCTGCCAACAATTCTGGACAGGTCCCTAGGCTAAAAAGCAGTAGTGATGGGCCGGACATCCCCCTGTTTGGTTTGTGGTTAAACATCCAAAACAATTGAATGTAGAACTGAACTTTGAACATGAACCGGACAACTGAGCCGTATCTTAGCACATCTGAGAATGTGGTGCTCAGTTATTAAAATCTGGAAGGAGTTCTATGATGAAGTCACGCGGTATTCTAGTAGAGAAACATTCATTCATGTCTCTGCTGTCAGTGGGGTTCCCAGCTGACAGCTGAATGGAAAAAGAATTGGGGGCATTGCCCAACAATTTATTTATTTATTTTTCTTAAATGATGTGGGGTCCCCCCTCCCATTCATACCAAGCCCTTCAGGTCTGGTATGAATTTTGAGGAGCCCCCCAATTTCATACCAGACCCTTATCCGATCATGCAGCCCGGTAGGTCAGGAAGGGGGGGTTTGAGTGCTCCACCCTCCTGAACCATAGCAGGCTACATGCCCTCAACATGGTGGGTGCTTTGGGTCTTCCCCCCGAAGCACTTTGTCCCCATATTGATTGGGACAACGGTCTCTTCCTCACAACCATGGCCTTTGGCTGTGGAGGTCTGCGGGCGGGGGACTTATCGGAATCTGGAAGCCCCCTTTAATAAGGGGGCCCCCAGATCCCACCCTCAATGTGAATGAGTATGGGGTACATGGTACCGCTACCTAGTCACAAAAAAAGTGTAGTGTAAAAAAAAAGACAGGCAACAGCTTTTGAAAAGTCCTTTAATATGCCCGCCACCGCTGCTACCCAAAAAAAGGGGAAAAAGTGCTTCACTCTCCACGCCGGCCCCTGCTGCCTGACAGCTGCACCCGCGAAGACAATCCTTATATACTGTCATGATGTCACAAGGGGGTGGGGTTCTGTGGTCAGGTACATTGCTTTGACCAATCACAATGCGCTGTCAGGGCCCAGTGCATTGTGGGGCATGGCGGGCAAACTTGTAATCAACTCGAACATGCAGCCCATCTCTAAACAGAAGCTCTACAAATCAAGGCAGCAGTGTCTCTTCCCTCCCAACTAGTCTCTTGAGGAGGTGGGGTAAGGAGAAGTTTGACACAGGTTGAGGGGAACCAGGGGCGGACTGACCATTTGGAAACTCGAGCACTGCCCGAGGGCCCGGGGTCAGTAGGGGGCCCCATGAGATGCCCATGGTTCCTTTTCATAGGCTTTTTTGAGTTTGGGCAAGGACACAGGGGCCCCATGATCCCCTATTGCCTGGGGGCCCCATGAGTTGTCAGTCCGCCCCTGAGGGTAACTAACTGCTTCAGGAGGATAGAGAGCAGCAGAGACCACTCCACAGAGCCTCCAATGTCTCCCACTGGGGCTTTAGGCTGAGGAGCGATTCCCACTCTACAAGACTCTAGTTTCCTTTACCTCCCAGCCAGGATCTCTGGATAAAGCTTGTTATTGAGGCAGAACAGGCTGAATGGGACTCACAGCACCAAGTCTCTAGTGTATCCCACCAGACAACAGACTCGGGATCGGTGCCCACTCTGCAAATCTGTGGAGCAGGGAACAGAAGAGCAGAAACAGGCTACAGGGGACACAATGCACTGCAGGGATTAATAAGAGCTGAGATCATATCACAGAGCTTTGTGAAGATGCACCTTCTCAGAATGCCATCTTGGACACTCCTCACACAATTTGTGCTATATTTACTTCTTGTACTGTTTGGACATTGCTTCTCAGTACAATAAATGGGTCCCTGTGCTGCCCAAATTTCCACTGGTGCTATGCCTAAGGAAAGCTAAGATTTTTACTGCAAGCACTTCTACTTTATCTTCTTGGATCTGTGAGCCCTCCACTTGTGTCCCACCATCCCTATATGTCACCTGCAAGGGATTCACAGTATGGGATGGACTTTGTTTAAAGCTTCCATCCACGGATGGTGAGATTTCAAATTGGAAATATTGATGGCACCTCATGAGGATGCTTAATGTGATGGAAGGCATTGACTACTCTACTGAGTACGGTCTTGGGGGATGATTATTTCAGTGATAGTAGTAATTTTTGTGCTAAAACTTCATTTTAGGGCTTGTTGGCCCACTTTTATTAAACCCCAAAGTAAAGGTTCAACAGTAAACTTGCCCTTGCAGGGGTTCTATCATCAAAACTAGTAACACCTGGCTCCCTCTTCAGCAGTACCAACGTTCTCCTCACTGTGACCATTTCACCTAGCTCTCCTTGCTCAGTCAGTCTGTAGTTACAGCACCCGGCTGCACAGGCCCACTCCCTGGCCTCTTAATTTGGGATCTCCTGGCACTCCAGGCTCTCTCACTCCTCTCAGACCACCAGATTCCCTCAATCCTCTAGACTTGTCTAGTCATCCTGGCTTTCTCAGACTTGTTTAGCTGCCTTGACCCCTTCAGCCTGATGGGCATGGAATCTCTCTTCCAGAATGGACTGCTCTCTCTTGAGTGGATCACCTCTCCTAATGGGAACCCACACCTGTTCCCTGATAGGCCTACGTCTGTCTCCTGATTCACAGTTCAGGAGAGACTTTGTTTAAAGCTAACATTCATGGATGGTGAGCTTCCATTTAGAAATAATGGTGGCACCTGGTGAGGATGCGAAATGCCTGACTACTCTATTAGGTTAAAATACTTCCTGTATAGATCTTCCACACACAATGCCACCCATCCATCCGCTCGGGACCTGGGCTTGTCAGCCCCTTCACTTCAGGCTCACCCCTGGCACATACCCTCAGCGGGGACCCCTCTACAACAGTTGGGTGCACTCAGGGGTCGCAACCTGGTCTCAGTTTTGCACCAAGTCCATCCCCACCATCAGGGGCTCTGGTGAAAAGGCAGACTGGAACTTAGACTCCGCGTCCTGGGAAATCCTGTTCTGTGGAGCGCTAGAGATCCCGCTGGGCGGTGTCTGACACTAGCTAAATAGGATTTTTGTTAGAGAAGCAGCCTGGGATGAGAGCCTGGGAATGAGGTAGTGAGTTCACCTCAGGACAAGCTTGAAGGCTCTACAGGTCAGGGCTTCTGGAGCGCTCCCACCTTTCCATAAACTTCTGGCACTTTCTGGAAGAGGGTTGGAGGAGGGGAGTAGGCCCAGATTTGCATATTTAGGGAACTTGGCCAATCCCCAGGCAAGAGGCCAGGTAGTGTGGTCAAGGAGAGCCCTTAAATGTGGCAGAGCCTGAGCAGCAGGGTTTGTTGTTGGAGTCGAGTCAGGTGGAAGATGGACTGAGAGAAGGTGCTGGAGTGCGGAGCCCGGGAGAAGACCCCAGGGAGGGGAGCCTACCTACTGGCTGGATGATGAACAGAAGGATCTCCACTGTGCCGCTAGTCTCCTAGGGAGGACAACCTGTCAGCAGGGAAGGAGCTAGCCCAGCATAAGGTTTGAAAGCAGCTGCCAACCCACCAAGCTACAGGACAGGACAGTATGAGTACTCCTCCACCCCCTGGGCCACAGAAGGGAGAGAGCGGTCAGGTGCAACACCCAACTTCTCATCTGGGACAACTTAATTGCAAATCTTAGAATGCCTTGCCCAGAGATACCCTCAGGACAGCCGGATGCAAGAGGAAGGATTCATGTGAGGTCTCAGGAGATACAACAAAGAGGGCTCAGTGCTCCTCAAATTAGCTCTTGCTGATGTTTGTTCCACATTTTGTACAGTGTGTGCTAAGATGTTGTCCTCAAGTTCTACAGTTCCTTTGGCATCCCACATACCCCTAGACCCCAACAAAGTTGTTGTAGCGCTACACATACATAATATATGGAAGTGATCACTTACCTGTGTATACCGATACAGACTGAGCAATTGGGCCATCGCATTATTCGTATAGAAAGTACTGTCACCAATAAAACCGGCCACTTCTCCGTCTCCCTTACAGTAATAGCTGGGAGCTTCTTTCTCTCCAGACAATATCTTTATGACATTTTGCAAAGTTCTCATTGGATCATTACAAGTATTATATATATGATAGCCCAGGGTGACATTGGGCAGGAGATCGGGGTCCTTGTTAATCTCATCGACAGCAGTAATCATCGCCAAGATGCTTTTGTACTCTTCAATGTCAACACTGCCAGATAATGAGAGGTTTTAAAAATGAAAATGGTTACTTCTGAGAGTACAGTTTGGCCACAGCCCACAAAACTAAAGCCCCGTATACACAATGAGAATATTGGACGAATGATCGTCTGTTTTTTTGGGGGGGTTGCGTCCTAGTCTCATATCGAAAGTGAAGAGGCTGCCAACGTTACGAACATTCTTGTACAACAGAAAGAAATTTCGGGAGTGATGTCATGTATTTGTATTGTATTTTCTGATGAAAAATGTGCTGATTAAATCTTACAATCTGATATCGTATGAGACACATTTCATCCCTTCATATAGCTGTGTACAGACGATCAGATTATCGTACGATCGCTTGAAAAGCGGGAATTTCCGTACGATTTTCTGATCATACATGCTAGGCTTAGAAAACCATAAAAAAATGTAATTTGATAGGCAACTGCAGATCGCATAAATGACAAACAGTAGACTGCAGATGATATCCGGTAAACATGTTCCGGTTCCCTGGAGGTGCAGAGTTGAAAAGTGCTGGAAGAGGGGTGCAGAGGGGGAAGGGGAGAGCAGGGTTGGAAAAGCGAGCAATTTTGGAAGAGATTGCATGATGAGCAGTGCTGGATCAGAAGTACTCGAAGAGGATTTCGAAGGGGGGGGGGGTGAAGGGGGGGTGGGGGGGTAGTCTTGAAGGAGCATTGCAGCAGGTGCAGAGGTGAAAAGTGCTGGAAGAGGTGTGCAGACAAGGGAAGGGGAGAGCAGGGTTGTAAAAGTGAGCAATTTTGGAAGAGAGTGTATGATGAGCAGTCCATGATCAGAAGTACTTGAAGAGGATTTCAGGGGGAAAAATGGGACAGTTTTGAAGGAACATTGCAGCAGGTGCAGAGGTGAGAAGTGTTGGAAGAGGATTGCAGGGGGAGCGCCGTGGAATTAGGGGTCCAGGGGGTGCAGAGGAGAGAAGCGTTGGAAGAGGATTGCAGGGGGAGCACCGTGGAATTAGGGGTCCAGGGGGTGCAGAGGAGAGAAGCGTTGGAAGAGGATTGCAGGGGAGCAGTGTGGAATTAGGGTTCCAGGGGGTGCAGAGGTGAGAAGCGTTGGAAGAGGATTGCAGGGGAGCAGTGTGGAATTAGGGTTCCAGGGGGTGCAGAGGTGAGAAGCGTTGGAAGAGGATTGCAGGGGGAGCAGTGCGGAATTAGGGTTCCAGGGGGTGCAGAGGTGAGAAGCGTTGGAAGAGGATTGCAGGGGGAGCAGTGCGGAATTAGGGTTCCAGGAGTGCAGAGGTGAGAAGTGTTGGAAGAGGATTGCAGGGGGAGCGCCGTGGAATTAGGGGTCCAGGGGGTGCAGAGGTGAGAAGTGTTGGAGGCAGGAGGTACAAGGGCGAGCAGTTTTGCACAGTACATTGCTGCTACTATTGTATGTTACATACAGGTGTACCTCGGTTTAATTTTGCAAAAAATTGTAAACCGAAATGTGGTTCTCATAGGAATGCAGTGAAAACCAATTAATCTGTTCCAGAGGTCAGAAAAAAGTAGAAAAAAAGTTGATGTCACTATAGGTCAGTGCCGGTTTTTAAATGTAATTACTGCTTTTTTTTCCCTTCACTATAGCTCATGGATTCAGCTGTCACGTTCTCCCAGCTAAAAGAAACATTGTTTCCTTTTAGTTTATTTCCATGAGTTAAGAGAAACAATATTTCCTTCTAGTTTATTTCTTGGAGTTAAAAGAAACAATGTTTTCTCTTAGTTTATTTCCACGAGTTAAGAGAAACAAAGTTTCCTTCTAGTTTATTTCTCTGAGTTAAAAGAAGCAATGTTTCCTTTTAGTTTCTTAAAAGAAACAAAGTTTCCTTTAGCTCCGGGGAAAGTGACAGCTAATCCTGTAAGCTATAGTGCAGAAAAAAAAGCCACAATTGCATTTAAAAATCGGCACCGACATACACTTCGTATTGTGAACAAAAATTCATTAAAAATTCATTCACCGAGGTGTTATTTTCAATGGATTTTCATTCATAAACCGAAAATTACACTAACCGAGGCGTTGGTAATCCGAGGTACACCCGTACTTCTATAAATTGTTTGGCATTTTTCCTGCTTCTGACCACAGCACTCCCTACACTGGGCTGAACATGACATGCTCCTGATTATTGCTTACTTCACATTATAGACAGGTGTGGTTCGTTTTGTTCCGAATCAAAATTCAGATCAATGAATCATTATTCGGAGATTCAGATGTATCCAAATTTCTGAACTACAATAGTAATGAATTTAAATGAACCCAAAACAACATTTCAAAATTTGAATTCAAATACAAAATTGAATTTGAACACAGGAGTAAAATCAAATTGAATAGAAAAGAATGAAGGAAAACAGAACAGAATAGAACAGAAAATAAAAGAAAATAATGAAACAGACTAGAAAATAATAGAATAGAATAGAATAGAGCATGAGGTTTTGATTGATTGTTTAACTGCCTCCCGCCCGCCATATAGTACAATGATGGGCGCAAGGCGGTTCTCTCATTCTGGGAGGACATCATATGACGTCACCCCATTCTAACAGCACATGCGTGGCTCCAGGGTGGTGACTGCATTCGCCATTCTCTCTTCTTGAGCTGTCACGCTGACAGAGGAGAGGAGAGCCGGTAATCGGCATTCCTTAGAGGGGACATCTACACTGATCATCAGAGCACTAATGATCAGTGTGCCCTGATAATCAGTGTAGCCCCAGTCAGTGTTTATCAGTGCCAGCTCTCAGTGCTCATCCATGCCCATCAGTGCCACATATCAGTGCCTACCAGTGCACATCAATGCCACATATCAGTGCCCATCTGAGCTGCCTTTTGGTGTCACCCATTAGTGCCAGTCAGTGCCACCTATCAAGGCCAATCAGTGCTACCTATCAGTGCCACCTATCAGTGCCAGTCAGTGCTGCCTATCATTGTGCATCAGTACCGCCTATCAGTGCCAGTCATTGCCGCCTATCAGTGCCATATATGAGTGCTGCCTTTCAGTGCCCATCAGTGATGCCTGTCAATGCCCATCAGTGCCACCTACCAGTGTCTCCTCATCAGTGCCCATCAGTGTCCGTCAGTGCTGCCTATCAGTGCCGCCTAACAGTTCCAGTCAGTGCTGCCTTTCAGTGCCCATCAGTGATGCCTGTCAATGCCCATCAGTGCCACCTACCAGTGTCTCCTCATCAGTGCCACCTATCAGTGTCCGTCAGTGCTGCCTATCAGTGCCGCCTAACAGTTCCAGTCAGTGCTGCCTATCAGTGCCAGTCAGTGCTGCCTATCAGAGCCAGTCAATGCCGCCTATCAGTATCATATATGAGTGCTGCCTTTCAGTGCCCATCAGTGATGCCTGTCAATGCCCATCAGTGCTACCTACCAGTGCCTCCTCATCAGTGCCCATCACTGCAGCCTCATTAGCGCACATCAGTGAAGGAGAAAAATCACTTATTTACAAAATTTTATAACAAAAACTAAGAAAAAATTTGTTTTTTCAAAATTTTCAGTGTTTTTTGGTTTAAGAAAAAATAAAAATGCCACCAAAATAAAGCTCTATCCGTCACAAACAAATGATAAACAATTCATATGGGTACAGTGTTGCATGACCGCGCAATTGTCATTCAAAGTGTGATAGCGATGAAAGCTGGAAATTTGGCCTGGACTGGAAGGGGGTATAAGTGCGCTGTAGGCGAGGGGTTGAATCATTTTGTTTTGTTTCCTTTGTTTAATTTGTTTTTGGAATTAGTTTTGTTTGTTTTTGAATTCGATTGAAATTTTCCAAATTCGTTCAAATTGAATTTAATTCGACCAAATCAAAATAATTTCTATCTTATTCTGTTGTTTTTTTCTCTTCTCTTCTACAAGGTATCAACAACTTTCAAGACTAGTTTTGTAACACACCAACAGAAGGCAGCACAAGGCTGCGCGCACAGTCACAGGCAGCACTGACCTTCATAAGTCAGTGTCCTGGGTACATCGGGAGTTGTGCAACTGGTGCTATTCTGAGCACGTGTGTTACCATGTCTGTTGTTTCATCATGGACCATGACTTGATGTTTTGCTTTTTGAGATCTTTTAGCATGCTTCACTTTGTCAGACAGTGTCTATTTAAGTGATTTCTTGATTCAACAGGTCTGGCAGTAATCAGGCCTTGGTGTGGCAAATGTAACTCAGCTTTCCAAAAATGTGGTTAACCAATTCAATACCAGGCAATTTTCCCCCTTCCTGCCCAGGCCATTTTTCAGGTTTCAGCGCTCTCACCACCGGGGTTTTTATTTTTTGCTAAATTAACAAAAAAAGACCAACAATTTTGAAATAAAACATGTTTTCTTTGTTTCTGTTATACAACTTTACAAATAAATAATTGTTCTTCATAAATTTAGGCCGAGATGTATTCTGCTCCATGTCTTTGGTGAAAATAACCCAAATCAGGATGTATTATTTAGTTTGTGGGAAAGTTATAGAGTTCACAAACTATGGTATAGATCTGAATATTGATCAATCCTGAAGTACTGATGGCCAAACTAATTTCTTGAGGTCCAAGAATGTCAGAACAGTACAGATATCCCCAAATGTCAGAACAGTACAGATATCCCCCAAATGTCAGGACAGGACAGATATCCCCCAAATGTCAGATCGGTACAGATATCCCCCAAATGTCAGGACGGTACAGATATCCCCCAAATGTCAGAACGGTACAGATATCCTCCAAATGTCAGAACGGTACAGATATCCTCCAAATGTCAGAACGGTACAGATATCCTCCAAATGTCAGGACGGTACAGATATCCTCCAAATGTCAGGACGGTACAGATATCCTCCAAATGTCAGGACGGTACAGATATCCTCCAAATGTCAGGACGGTACAGATATCCTCCAAATGTCAGGACGGTACAGATATCCTCCAAATGTCAGGACGGTACAGATATCCCCCAAATGTCAGGACGGTACAGATATCCCCCAAATGTCAGGACAGTACAGATATCCCCCCAAATGTCAGGACAGTACAGATATCCTCCAAATGTCAGGACGGTACAGATATCCTCCAAATGTCAGGACGGTACAGATATCCTCCAAATGTCAGGACGGTACAGATATCCTCCAAATGTCAGGACAGTACAGATATCCCCCTAATGTCAGGACAGTACAGATATCCCCCCAAATGTCAGGACAGTACAGATATCCCCCAAATGTCAGAACAGTACAGATATCCCCCTAATGTCAGAACAGTACAGATATCCCCCAAATGTCAGGACAGTACAGAAATCCCCCAAATGTCAGGACAGTACAGATATCCCCCAAATGACCCCTTTTTGCAGAGTAGACAGTCCGACGTACTTCATAACAGGCACGGCGAGTATTTCGAAGTTGTGTTTTTTTGTCATAATTTTTCGGAAAATGAAAAAATAAAAAAAATAATTTTCACTATTTTTTTTTTTACATCCTGTCACCAGTGCAGTACAGCATCATCATATAACTGGCATGGCGGTGATCAGGGACACTGACTGGTGACAGTATGAAAAAAAAAAAAAAAAATTAATTTTTTATTACATTTTTATAAATTTGTTTTAGTTTTTTTTTTCATATTTAACTATGACCAAAGTAGTACAATTTTACCATAGTAACATTGTAGTACTTTGGGGAAGTGATCGGTATTTGTTTTTGTTTTTTTACACAATTTGCTTATAGCAAAGAATTACTTTGCTATAAGCAAGCATTTACCTGAATGACATCGATTCATTCAGGTTTTTTTTTTTTTTTGCTTAGCTGTGATTTAGCCACAGCTAATCACATGACATGTGCATGTGACCTGATGTGACCATTCACAGCTAGACACTAGTATACAATGGATGGCATGAATGAAGCCATCCATTGTATACAACTGTCATGTGACCTGCTGTGATTGGTGACAGCAGGTCACATGGTACTGGCAACGGGGCCGGTACTCAGATCTGTCATCGGCCGTGTCTGGGGTACACGGCCTGTGACAGATCGCACCGCTGCGTGGCTCTGCAAGCGCGAAAACTGCGCATGTGCGGGAGGACGCCAAATGGCGTCCACCCCGGAAATCTAGTGTATTTTTGCGGCTGCCAAACGGCCATTGGCCGGGTGACAAATGGTTAATCACAGTACATTCATGATTTAACATTTTTTTTTACATAGGGCCAGGTGGGTTTGGACAGCTTTCTTCCTTAATAAATGAAATCATAATTTAAAACACTACATTTTGTATTTATTCGGGTTATCTTTGTGTAATATTAAAATCTGTTTGATAATCTGAATAATTTAAGTGTAACAAATATGTAAAAAAAAACAAAAATCAGGAAGGCAGCAAATACTTTTTCACAGCACTGTCGCTGTCACAGTCTAGCCTGTAGTTTCCGGTTTGTGAAATTCTTACCTCCTTGCTCCGGTGGTTCTGCTAAACCTGCGATTTCATTCACATGCGCTGCTGTCTTCTGTGTTCACCTATGGGCATCGCCTGCTCTACTGTGGATTTATATCCCCTTCCCTTCTATCACTTCCTGTCCTGCTTCCCCCTGTATATAGGCATGCTCAGTGCAGCTGGCGTCGCCTGAGCAACTTCCTAGTTTCTCTGTGATTCTTGTTTTCCTTGTTTCACTTGTATTCTGTAAAGAAGAATAATGCAGCTGAATTCATGTACTCCTGCGCTAGATAGTGGACTCCACAATGTCAAATTCCCCACTTGAGTATGAAAGGAATACAAGCCTTGCTGCCCTCAATGGACCAGGAGAATCCAAAGAGAACTGTATAGAAGAAACAAAGAGAGGGCGCACGGCCCTAATGCATTACCTAGTGTCCACTGGCTCTGAGGAAGAGGTACAACCTGGAAACGCGTCAGCCACCAGATATCTAGAGGTCTACAGTCCCCCATCAGGCCACTTCCAGGGGTTTTGGACCACATTACATCCTTTGTGTCATGCTTTGCATTTGATTTTATTTCTCTTGTGAGTATTTTACTATTTGTAATAAATCTCTTTGTTTCTTATATACACTTGTATTCTGTGCCTGACTACCCCTGTACCAACCCCAGGTTCATCTACCATTTTCCTGAGCTCAACACGTCTCCTTGGATCCTCATCTGTTTCCTTCCATCTGTACTTTGCACATGCAAGTGGTCGCTTCTTCATCAGCTGGGCATACCCGGTTCCAGTTTGCTGCAAGTCCATCCTCACCATCAGGGGCCCTGGTGAAGAAGCAGACTGGGAACCCCGAGTTGGCTTTCTACTACTCAACTGCTCACTACCATAGAAACCTGACATTAGCTTTCCAAAATGGGGTAATTTTATAGGTGTTTCCTCTGTCCTGGTGCTCCAGTGCCTCCACCAATGTGAAAGGTAGTCAGGAAATGACATGCGTAGTTTATGTTCCTTTAAAGGTCAAAGGTGCTCCTTGGATTTTGAGTGGATTTGTAATAAACAATCTGGTTATAAGAATTCAATAGAGAGCACTATGGTGTGTTTGTTTTTTTCTTCTGAGTGGCAATGCTGTACATGTTCCCTGGAGCTGGCCCTGATGATAGGGAAGACCTTCAACCCTCTAGTGCAGCTTATCCCGGATAATTAACCACTTCCCGTCTGGCCCATGTACAAAAAAGGCTGGACCGGAGCGGTGCAGGGGTGGGCGGCCATTTATAAATGTCCTCCCTGCTTGTGCATGCAGAACCACGATCCAGTGCCCGCTGTGTCCGGAGGACACAGCAGAACACCGATCGTCGTACGGGACCTTTGTGAGAGGTCCCGATCATGTGATCCCTGATTGACCAATCAGTGATCACATGAAGAGTAGTAAGCAAGATGTCACTTCTGACATCATTGCTTACTACGTGTGAAATATGTGAATGATCACCAAGATCACATGGTACAGGGCTATTCACAACAGCCTTGTACCATCTGACAAACTGTGACCAATCACAGCCTTCACAGTATTTCTCAATGTCTGCAGGAATGCAGCCAGAGAGAAGGAGAAATGATTGCTTTTACAGCCTTTATGGGTGTAAAATCAATCAGTGTAAAAAAAAAAAAAATCTTCATCACCCCCCAGAAGTAGTACAGTGTCACCATGGTGACACTGTACTGCTAGGGTGACAGTATGTAAAAAAAAACCAAACACAAATAATAATATAAAAAAATAAAAATGTAAAATAAAATTAGAAAAATTATAATTTTTGGTTATAACCTAATTTGGGTTATTTTTTTTTTACTAAAAAGATAATTGAATATATTTTGGCCAAGATTTCTGAAGAAAGATTATTTATTTGGAAACTTTTATAAGAAAAACACTTTTTTCAAAATTTTGGGACATTTTCAATTATATAGCAAAAAAAAAAAAAATCCCAGCGGTGAATAAATACCACCAAAATAAAATTTTATCTCTCTCAAAAATGCTAAAAATTCATATGAGTACAGTGTTGCATGACCGCGCAATTGTCATTGAAAATGTGACAGCGCTGAAAGCTGAAAATTGGCCTGGACTGGAAGGGGGGGGAAAGTGTCCGGACCGGAAGGGGGGGGAAAGTGTCCGGACCGGAAGGGGGGGGAAAGTGTCCGGACCGGAAGGGGGGGGAAAGTGTCCGGACCGGAAGGGGGGGGAAAGTGTCCGGACCGGAAGGGGGGGGAAAGTGTCCGGACCGGAAGGGGGGGGAAAGTGTCCGGACCGGAAGGGGGGGGAAAGTGTCCGACTGGAAGTGGTTAAAGGGGATCTGCCCATTCCGACCTTTTATCATTTAAAGGTCCTACCAAGGAGGGAGAGTTTGTCCTCTTGAGCTCATGGTGGAGGAGTGAACACATTTTTGTGCAGAATAATTTCCATGGCCTTGTGGAAGATGGGTTCAGTTTTTGTTGATGCTGAAGACTTTTAATAGACTAGTGTGGGGTTTTTTTGCACTATTATTTTACAATAGTATGTATTTTGTTAGCTCCTGCACTCCTGTGTAAGTTTGTTCTTTCAGACCGCACCTCACGTGTTTGTTCTACATAACCAGGTATTGTAGAGTAGTGCAGGTTTATGTTTCATACTGATGTACTTCTGCAGTGGACACTATGAGGACCAGTCAGTTAGTAAGAGGCTCACTACCTCATCGTCTGCTTACACAGCTTCCAAGATTCTTTCTCTCCTCTTGAAGCCAAGTCAAGGTCAGGCAGACCACGATTGCCGCCATAACTGCCGGAAGAATTGTTCAAGATAGAAAGAGAATCCCCCCCCCCCCCACACAGGTGACCTCAGGAGAAGGCTGCTCTCATCATATTGTTCTTCTTGGAACAACTACACTGTCTTTTTCCAGAGCAGCCTGTATTTCTCCTGAGACTAATTCTCACTCAGTGCTTCCAACCACGAAGCCACTGTGATGTCCACCGCTAAGCCACTGTGATGTCCACCGCTAAGCCACTGTGATGTCCACCGCTAAGCCACTGTGATGTCCACCGCTAAGCCACTGTGATGTCCACCGCTAAGCCACTGTGATGTCCACCGCTAAGCCACTGTGATGTCCACCGCTAAGCCACTGTGATGTCCACCGCTAAGCCACTGTGATGTCCACCGCTAAGCCACTGTGCTGCCCACCGCTAAGCCACTGTGCTGCCCACCGCTAAGCCACTGTGCTGCCCACCGCTAAGCCACTGTGCTGCCCACCGCTAAGCCACTGTGCTGCCCACCGCTAAGCCACTGTGCTGCCCACCGCTAAGCCACTGTGCTGCCCACCGCTAAGCCACTGTGCTGCCCACCGCTAAGCCACTGTGCTGCCCACCGCTAAGCCACTGTGCTGCCCACCGCTAAGCCACTGTGCTGCCCACCGCTAAGCCACTGTGCTGCCCACCGCTAAGCCACTGTGCTGCCCACCGCTAAGCCACTGTGCTGCCCACCGCTAAGCCACTGTGCTTCCCACCATTAAGCCACTGTGCTGTCCATCGCTAAGAAACTGTGCTGCCCACCATTAAGCCACTATGATGTCCACCACTAAGCCACTGTGCTGCCCGCCACTAAGCCACTGTGCTGCCCGCCACTAAGCCACTGTGCTGCCCGCCACTAAGCCACTGTGCTGCCCGCCACTAAGCCACTGTGCTGCCCGCCACTAAGCCACTGTGCTGCCCGCCACTAAGCCACTGTGCTGCCCATGTTATATCAAAATATAAAAATGGTTAGATGGTTGTTATTATAATAATATGTTTGCATACTTATAGACTTCCCCTGTGGCCTTTGGTTCATGAAACACATTGAGAATCCATCATTCATCATCATTTTTTCTACAGCATATTGCATATTATATTTGACATATTTGATTACTGTAGTCACATTGCTGGATTGATGCATTATATATATATGGTGGATAAATAGGTATACATATCATGAAGTACACAAGACGTTCCGTGAAAATGGAGGGCATAAAGAATAGTAAATCCCATCATCACCATGCACAGAATCCCACAAACCCAACTATGGACCCAAAACCAGACTGAAATCAATGGGGGCCAAATCTGTGAAATGTAAAGTGACAATGTTCTCGACTAATAGGCAAGGGGATATACAAATAGCATGGGGGAGGGGGACATGTACTAATTCCCCTCAAAAATGTCCATTAATGCAGCAGCAGTACTTTTTTTTAAATGCTGAACCTTTAAAAATGCCCAATTCCATAAGATACCATGTGGGGAGGGGGGGGGGTCCCTAATCCGTCCTGTGAAGTGACACGTTTACAATGTTAAAGGATACGTTCCCCTTTTGTAACATGTTACAGCCATATTCAGGGGGTAACATGTAACATGTAATGATCAGACTGGCCCCCGCACCCCCCAATCCCTGCTGTGACAACCAGTAGGGGATCCTCTCCCTCCTCCCTAGCTGTCAAATTTAAAGAAAAACATGCCCATGCGGGGCCCTGCCCACCTGGCCGCATTACTCATTTACAGTCCTCTGTGAAGTAGAGACTACAAGTCCCAAAAGCCTCAGTGGCTGTCGGCTCGTAGTCCTCTATGAACTCACAGCTCCATGGTAGTTCATTTATTCTTCCTGTCAGTATATCTGCTTGTATCTCATACATCCCATAATCCCGTACACCCCGTACAGCCCATACACCCCGTACAGCCCGTACACCCCGTACACCCCGTACAGCCCGTACACCCCGTACAGCCCGTACACCCCGTACACCCCGTACACCCCGTACAGCCCGTACACCCCGTACACCCCGTACACCCCGTACACCCCGTACACCCCGTACACCCCGTACAGCCCGTACACCCCGTACACCCCGTACACCCCGTACACCCCGTACACCCCGTACACCCCGTACACCCCGTACACCCCGTACAGCCCTGTACACCCCGTACAGCCCTGTACACCCCGTACATCTCTGTACACCTCATACATTCCCCACACCCCATACATCTCCATACGCCCCGTACATCTCGTACATCCCCATATATCCCCATACACCCCATACATCCCATACACCCCATACATCCCATACACCCCATACATCCCATACACCCCATACACCCCATACATCCCATACACCCCATACACCCCATACATCCCATACATCCCATACACCCCATACATCCCATACACCCCATACACCCCATACACCCCATACATCCCTGTACACCCCATACACCCTGTACATCCCATACATCCCCGTATACCCCATACATCTGTCAAGGTCCTACCTTTCTTCAGAGCTTGTGCATCTCCATGAGCTGACATCCATCTTGGTTTTCTGCAAAGCATGGTGGGAACCTTTATGCCTTCAGGCTTCTGCGGCTCCTCCTCAGAAGGGTGTGGTTGAGCACATTTAAACCTGCTGTCTGCAAGTGTGCTCTGCACTTGTGTCCTGTATGTTGCCCTGTTGCAAGCGCTTGTGTTGTTCCCATTGCTCTCCTGGTAACCGACTCGGCTTGGACAAGACTACTCTCTGCGTTAACCCTTTACCTGACCTTCTGTTGCTGAACCCGGCCCGTGACCTGAGTATTCTTTGCCTACCATCTAGTACTGTCTGCTCCGTTGTTATTGACCCGGCTTGTCTGACTACTCTACTCGTGTTCCCATCTAGCTCCCACCAGCTGTATGCCATTGGGGGCAGTCGTTATCGCAGCTGGGGTCACTTGGGGGCCGCGACCTGGTCTTAGGCTGCGTCAAGTCCATCCCCACCATCAGGGGCCCTGGTGAAGGGTAGCCTGGGGCTTAGACTCCACGCCCTGAGGGGCTCTGGTCTGTGGGTAGTGGCTGTCATCAGTCGCAGCGTGACCGTACCATAGGCCTGCCTGCCCATTCCAGCGTTCCTGCCCTGACAACATCCCATACACCTCATACATCCCACACACCTCATACATCCCTGTACACCCTATACATCCCTTACTCCCCCATACACCCCGTACATCTCGTATACCTCGTACATCCCCATACACCCCGTACATCCCATACATCCTGTACATCCCGTACATCCGGTACACCTCATACATCCCATACATCCCCGTACACCCCGTACATCCCATACATCCCTGTTTATCCCCGTACATCCCATACACCATTTACATCCTGTACATCCCATTTACCTCGTACATCCCATAAACTTCGTACATACCTGTACACCCTGTACATCCCATACACCCCATACATTCCATACATCCTGTATACCCCATACAGCCCATACATCCCTGTACATCCCCGTACATCCTATACATCCCCATACACCTCATACATCTCATACACCTCGTGCATCCCGTATACCCCATACACCCTGCACACCCCATAAATCCCCGTACATCGCGTACACCTCGTACATCCCATACACCCCATACATCCCATATATCCCCGTACATTCCATATATCTCGTACACCTCATACATCCCCATACACCCCGTACATCCCATACATCCTCATACATCCTGTACATCCCATTCATCCCATACATCCCTGTACACCCCCATACATCTCGTACATCCCCGTAAATCCCCATACATCCCCGACACCCCTACATCCCTGTACATCCCCATACACCCCATACACCTCGTATATCCCCCACACCCCATACATCCCATACACCTCCATACACCCTGTATATCCCATACACCCCATACACTGTGTACACCCCGTACATCCCCATGTATCCATACATCCCCGTACACCCCTACATCCCCATACACCCTGTACATCCCATACACCCCATACACTGTGTACACCCCGTACATCCCCATACATCCCTACATCCCCGTACATCCCCATACACCCCGTACATCCCATACACTGTGTACACCCCGTACATCCCCATACATCTCATACATAGTGTACACCCTGTACATCCCGTACACCCTGTACATCCCATACACCCTGTACGGGCAAGCAAATAATACTGACAAATCTGCATGAGACCTGCACCACCATGGTGTAATGCTTTCTAAGCCCCTGCAGACAACAATAATAAATTCACATTTTTTTACCACAAAAAATGTGCATTTAATATTTTTTACTAAAAGTTGAACTTATCCTTTAGAATTGCTGGCAAATTACATTTTATTTTCAGCTTCTTAGAAAACAAAAAAGTACAAAACGCAAAGGCATGCTATGTATTTTGGAGACCTTTGGAAATGTCTTAAAAAAAGAAGTCAGTATCGAAACGTCATCAACCTGCAATTTAAACTTGTTTTTGCTTTGTAGCGCACCCTACACAGTGTTTGAGTCTGGTGTGGATTTTAAGGGGGACCTCACACCTCAAAAAAAATTATTGGGGTTACCCCTAAAAATCCATTTCAGACCCCTAATCAAAGCATGCAGCCTGGTTGGCCAGGAAAGGTGGTGGGAGCCCTCCTGAACCATACAAAAGAGAGTGGGCCAGAACCATACCATCCCTGGCAAAGTATCTTGTCACCATGTTGATGAGGACAGGGCCAATGATTCCTAGGAAGGTGGCAGGAGCCAGCACCCACTGCTTCCTTAGTGACCATTAACAGAGAGAAGCTGCCATATAGAAGCAATAGAAATACCACGTCTGTGTATGATGCTTGGCTCCAGCTGAACAGGGGGCTGACCAGTCTGAACCTAGATTTGCTCATCCATAGTGAAAGCAAATAGTGAGCATGAGGAACAAGAAGCCATACTTATAAAGCAGTAAATGTGACTTTGCCAACCTTTCACCGCTGGTGAATCAATCACTGTCATTTAAAGCATATTTAGCAGGGAGAATCTCCTGCAGTGAATATTTGTTGAATGTCATATTCATTGCTTTATACGTATACCCCTAAGTTTGCACCAGGCTGACTTACTGCTGTGTTGTGAATAGGCTTGACTGTGACCATGTCAAACAACAAAAAGGACAAATTCCCGGCTCTAACTTGCCAGCCAACCTGCAAACAAACCGAATTAACCTGTCTAGCAGTATGCGTTAGAAACGGGTTGTTATCACACATTTGCAAACACATGCATAAGCTACAGAGCCTCATCACGGCACCCCAGTATTCTGTAGTTCCTAACTCTAAAATTTTAAGAGCCCCCATAGTAGAGGCACCTGTATTTAATTTATAGACCAAGGGCACTGAGGGAGCCCACCTTAAAGGTACAGGAGCGCACTGGACACTCAGCATGTAGCACAATGGCAGCCAAGGTGTCCAGTGCGCCTCCTCACCAACAATTCAACAGTACAAACAGTAAACTACAGAGCCTCACCATGGCACCCCAGTCCACCTGCCCTGGTCTATCCATTAAATACATGTGCCTCTACTATGGGGGCTCTTAAAATTGGAGAGTTAGGAACTACAGAATACTGGGGCTCTATGACGTGGCTCTGTAGCTTACGCATGTATTTGCAAACGTATGCTAACTAAACCCCTGTTTCTAATGCATACTGCTAGACAGGTTAATTTGGTTTGTTTGCAGGCTGGCTGGCAAGTTAGAGCCGGGAATTGTTCTGTTTTGTTGTTTGACATGCGTCGCCCTTCCATGTGCTCCTTGCTGTGAAGGCCAGTTATAGACTGGGGCAGCGGCCATTTTTTGTACTGTTGACTGTGACCATCCCTGAATAGTAGGAGACTATACAAATAAGCTATTAAATGACAGCACACCTCCCTCCCTCCTGGCAGAAAGAGAGACATCAAGATTTTCATTCTGCAGGAGCCGTCAATAGGCACATGACATGACTATCTATCAGAAATCCCAGCACGGCCTGAAGACAAAGTATTATGCAAGCCATAGTTATCACATTTATTTTTGGCTGAAACACAGACTGGAATCAAGTAATCAGAAAATGTATAAAACATCATTAGAAACATTTGTACATTTTCATAAAATATTACAGTGAAAATGAAGACAAAGCATTATATTTTCTCTTTGTTGAGACATACAGACAGAGCAAAGATGATGAAAAGAGACTTACAGGTAACAATAAGAGAAGCATAGCAATGAATCAGAAACAATGCCTTTATTTAAATTTCTCCTAAAGTTATTACAAAAGTGAGCAGAAATCAGTCCTCCGATAATCACATCTCCCTTCTGGTAATATTCATACTCAAACAATGGCTTTTGCATGTTAAGTCTACAATGAGGTGCTGATCTCCAGGTCAATACTTCTCCATAGTATGTGATGTGAAGGATGAGGATGAGCAGGTAACAGACACAGAAGAGCAGAGAACATCTCATGGCACACAGCAGATCCTCTCAGTCACCGGCAGGTCTGCCCAGGAGGAGACACAATCACCAGAACTTTATACACATCGACTGAGACCGATTTACACTACAGAACAAAGAATGGAAGAATAGAAACATCGACTGAGACCGATTTACACTACAGAACAAAGAACTGAAGAATAGAAACATCGACTGAGACCGATTTACACTACAGAACAAAGAACGGAAGAATAGAAACATCGACTGAGACCGATTTACACTACAGAACAAAGAACGGAAGAATAGAAACATCGACTGAGACAGATTTACACTACAGAACAAAGAACGGAAGAATAGAAACATCAACTGAGACCGATTTACACTACAGAACAAAGAACGGAAGAATAGAAACATCGACTGAGACCGATTTACACTACAGAACAAAGAACGGTAATAGTAAAATCAATCTGAAAATATGAAATCTATATCCAGCAGTGTAGCTGATCTAACAAAGTTGGTTTATTCTTATATTTCTTACTCAGTACACCTTCAGTAGTTCAGAATTATAATTATTCAATTATAAGATATATTTCCCTAGAAATATATATATTTTTTCTAGTACAATATTTTACATCCCAGATGGGGAGGTCCAATAGGGGTGAATGAGTCATATATGATTTGATTTGTTGGGTGTTTGGACACAAGACCCACTCTTCTAGGGAAAATCCACAACAAAAATTGGTCAGTAGGATGAGCTATGGTGTTTAATGAGTTGGAGGGACATGCTGATTAGGATCTGTATTTGTACAGAATTATTGAACCCCTTAGCACTCCGTTGTACAGGATTGGTAGATCCTTTCTGCAGTCTTTCTAGCTGTTTCAAAATGTTCTCACCAAATTACCTTTACTCTCTATTTCATTAGCAATGCTTATCGGAACACAATATTCAGAAAACTCCCCAACAGGGGCAAAGCACTAAAACATTTCACGATTGTCTACACCAGCCTTTCTCAACCTTTTCCACATAGAAGAACTCTTGAAGTAACTTTCCGGTCTCAGGGAACCCCGGCTAAAAATGACTATATCTACAACTCATGATACATTAGTGTGATGGTCAGTGGGAAGAATGCTCCTTACACCTGAGGTCATTGGGAAGAATTTCCCCTTACAGATAGCTAAAGATCCGTGGTGTCAGTGGGAACTTATCTGATAGGCAACAATTGCTCATTGCTCAGCCTTTGAGGGTAACCTGTGGTTCCATGGAACCCTTGTTGAGAAACCCTGGTCTATACTGTATGAAAAAATGGGTTTTCATTGCTGTCCATGTCCCTGTAGGAGTGATTACCTTTCTCTTTATTTCCCAATCATCATTCTCACAAAGGCAGAAAATAAAGGAAAATTCCCCAACTAGGACTTGGACAGAATTAAAACCTGACAGAAGGGGACACCTACAGTACATGTGATGGAGCATGGCAGACATGTGACTCCGTATCTCTGCTACATTCCATCCATAAAACCTGGCAGAGACACTTCATAGGGACCCGTGGTGTTACAGACAGAGCTTCCAGCAGATCATTGTATGGTGAAAGTGGTTCTAAAGGGTGAAGGTTTCTTACTTTAAGGCATTCTATGCATTAAGGTAAAAAACTCTGTATGCAGCCCCCCAGCCCCCTCCTTATACTTACCATTGGCTCCTGCTGCTGTCAATCACAGGCCATTGATGTCTATTGACACAGAGCTAGCTTGGGAGCAGGCCCACACAAGTGCCCCCATAGCAAGCGACAGCAGACAGGGCCGTTACAAGGGGTAGGAAGAAGGGGTGGCTGCCCTGGGCACAGACGCTGCCCTGCTGGAACAAGGGTCTTGATGAAACAACGTACCTCTGTGTGGTGGTTAAACAAGTGCCTGCATAGGGTACATCATTTTATTAAGGGGATGAGGAGAGAGGAGAGAGAAATTAGACATGGCTCAGGCAGAATTGTTTCACTGGTAACAAATCTCACACTATCTACAGTAAATAGTTTATTGAAAGGCCTCAGGTCTATGTGCTATGACAGCTTTTGAAAACTAGTGTGTTACCTGGGCTCTGGGGGAACCATTTTTGCATCTTATACCCAGAAAGTTAATTCTCCCAATTGGCTATCACAAACTTTTAGCATCAGAGCAGGAGTTTAATACCATTGTGGAACAAGAGGACGGGTCCAAGTGGATAGCTAGAGTGTCTTAAAACAGTCCCTGGTGGAAGCAAAACATTTTCTCTAAATGGTAACTGGTACCAACTATACTGGGGAAATATTTCCCGACTCCTCCCTCAATTGCAAATGACAGTGCAACTAAAAGGGGATGTGTTAAATGTATGGGGATGTACAGAAAGTAATGTTACTGGCGCTGCAGGACTCCCTTTCATCCACGAGATGAGCAGCAGCTGGTGTGCTTTTTAGCTTGTGATTGTCTTTGGGCTGCGGCATTCTGGGAGATGTCGTTTGGAGGGGGATTAGAATCATTGACTACAGTATCCAGTAATGCCTGAGATCAGGAGACGTTTTAAGAATAGAAAAGCCCATGAAAGAGTAAGGCAGATGTGGAGAACACCAACCAGTGACTGAAAAAAGACTGTGGTGTGTCTCGCTGGGAGTGGTAAGAGCCGCTGATCTGCAGTATGCTGATCACTGATGTACCCTGACCCAGCAAGCTCGAGTAAGCTAGGCTTTGTTGCCCCATCAGCTGTTCCAGTACCCTTTCTGGATAACCAGTCTGTGAACCAGGCTGCTGCTATTCAGACCCACTTAAGGAATCACAAAGGCGATCTGCCAGAGTGTTGTCATCTTTCCTGCCACAAGTAAGAGTCATCAAATAAAGGAGGGCCCCTCCAACACTTCAGCCAACCGATACAGGAGGATTCCAGACAAAGAGAGTGGTGAGTGGGTCACAGACCTACAGTTAGGCTGAGCCTTTGATGGTGTCCACTTGCAAGAAGTTGACATGTCCTTCTCCCAATGTCTTCAAGGGCCCCAACCTAGCCGGTAGAAGGTTCACTTTAAGCACTATAGTTAGACAACTTTATCCTGAAGGCAGACTTGTGTTTAACTTTAAATTCTTCTCCTCAGGACTAACCCTAGTCCCCTTGTCTGAGAGCTCTCAAGTGGCATAGCCTGATCTCTGTTATTACTTTTGTGGTTACTTGGGGCAAATCATATCATATAGAGAGCTACAGTAAGAGATTTCCAGCAAGAAGAATCGCGATCGGGAACGCGCATGCGCAAAAGAGATCCTGCAGAAGAATTGCCGGTTGTGCGCAGGCACGCAGGAATGCGCGATCGTGTACATGCACGCACATGTGCACACACATGGCGAAGATTGGCGCCAGACGGGCTATTTAAGGTGCTCCTCTGCCCAGGTTAAGTGCTGACTGGTCTTCAGCTCCCCCTGTGTCCTGCTTGTTCCTGTGCATTTCCTTTGGTGCTGACCCAGCTTGTTTCTGACCCGACTCTGAGTACTCTCCTGCCCCCCGGTTCCTGACTTCGGCTCTGATCCTGACTTTTTCTTTTCCTCCTGATTCTGTACCGCGCTGCCCGACTGTTATGACCCTGGCTATCCTACGACTCCGCTCCAGTCCTGTGTCCTGGCTGCATACCTGGCTGTGCTGTGCATCTGGCAACCCACTGTACCTGCCTGGTCTATCACCACAGTACCCAAATCAGAGGATATCCTGCCTATCAAGGTCATCATCTGCAAGAGCCGCAAGCAAACCTCTGGCGCTCTTGTCCCCCTGGTCCCTAGACGCCCTCTGTTCCAACTTCAGTGGGGTCAGGGCTAGTGATACAAGTGAGGCCGACCTCATCAATTCAGCCTCCCATCAGGTACGTGACAGCTACAGTTTATGCCGTTGGGGATCACAGTATATGCTGGAATTTAAAAGCTCTGCAAGGGACCCTGTGAATATAATTGTGTGCTCATTATTATGTTTATGCTGGTAGATTTAACTTTTCAATACATTCTATTATTCTTTCATAGAGTTATAAGTCTAATTCTTGTGTGCTTGTTAAGGTTCACAGAACAATAAACTGGTGTTGTCAGTGGGACTGAGGCCTCACATAGGGCTAAAGAAGAGCAGAGCACCAAAATCAACCATTGGCTCCTGAGGGTGAGGCACTACATGTGGGGGCTGGTCCAGGATTCCTCTGCTGTATGTGCCAGTAAGTCATTTAATGAGCCAGAAGAAGATAACCATGGATCCCACAGCAGCTGGTAAGTGGTCCCAAGAAAAAATGGGTAACTGGAACTGTGTGGTGATTGGTATAGTGTACCTGGGGGCACATGGTCTGAAGAACAGGTGTGACAGACACCAGTAGCATTGGTCCCTGGCCAACAAGTATTCATCCTTAACTGTGAAGACAAATCCATACACTCGTCACACCTGTGTCCTGACAGAATGGAAGAAAGGGATTCCTGCTGTGCTGCAAGAGGGAAGTCTCCAACTGGCTGATTCAATTGAAGCCCAGTTAATCCAATTAGGCAGACCAAGACCAAATCCAGAAAGCTCTGGGCGAGCCACATCTGACCCAAAAGTAGCCACCTCCGCTCCTGCCATGACCATTAAAGGTCTCTCAGCTTCTCTTGTGGCTGAGTTTGGGAAGCTATTAGAAGGTCTTCAATTCAAGCCATCGAGGAGTGGTAAGGGGCTGACAATGTCAAGAGTCAGAGAGTGATCAAGAGCCTACGGGCTCCAGATTCAGACACAATCTGGAATCTAAAGAACGATAAGATGCACTGCAGCTGAATGCCTGGAGGCTCTTCGAGAAATCTATGTGAGTCAAAAAGTTGATCTATCTCTCCAAGCATACTTGACAACAAGAGAATGAGAAGCTGTCAGACTATGTCAGGTGACTAGGCAAAATTCTTCACCAAGTTATAGTGAAAGGTGGTATGGAAGTGGAAGCTGCCATTAAGGCCTTTTATAGCACGTTCAGAAAGGGGCCCAGTCTTTAGTAATAAATAAATATAAAGTCCACACAAAAAAATTTTTTTTTCAAAAATATATGAATTGTGCTCAATCGCAAAAGAATCCGTGCTCCAAAATTCTTCAAAAAATGTGCTCACATCATCCGTGATTAATGCTCTATCCGCACTCACCGGATGGGGTGAACTCTTTGCTGATATGGTAAAAGAGTCAAACAAGCTGAAAGTGACTGGGCGTGTCCTCCCAGAGAACTCTGTACTCAATACCCTCCAGAAACGACTCCCACGATTGGATGACAATGGAAAACAAAACAAATAGTGCAAGACTGTAAAATATCATTAACCCCTCGCCCTCCTGAGGATTTACCCCCCTTAATGACCACGCCTCTTTTTGCTACTCGGTGCTGCACTAATTCAACTGATAATTGGTCATGCAATGCTGCACCCAGACGAAATTTACGTCCTTTTTTTCACACAGATAGAGCTTTATTTTTGTGGTATTTGATCACCTGTGCACTTTTTATTTTTGGCGCTATAAACAGAAAAATTTTTTAAAAAAAATTTTTTTTGAAAAAAACATTTTTGCATTTCGGTCGTAGAAAATATCCAAAAAAAACTAAAATTCCATCATAAATTTAGGCCAAAATGTATTCTGCTCCATGTTTTTGGTTAAAAAAATCCCAGTAAGTGTATATTTATTGCTTTGTGTGAAACCTATAGTGTCTACAAACTATGGGATAGATAATGGAATTTACACAGCTTTTACTTTCTGACTGCTCATCACATTTCATGGGGTGCTAAAATATCAGGACAGTACAAACACCCCCAAATACCAGGACAGTACAAACACCCCCAAATACCAGGACAGTACAAACACCCCAAATACCAGGACAGTACAAACACCCCAAATACCAGGACAGTACAAACACCCCCAAATACCAGGACAGTACAAACACCCCAAATACCAGGACAGTACAAACACCCCAAATACCAGGACAGTACAAACACCCCAAATACCAGGACAGTACAAACACCCCCAAATACCAGGATAGTACAAACACCCCCAAATACCAGGACAGTACAAACACCCCCAAATACCAGGACAGTACAAACACCCCCAAATACCAGGACAGTACAAACACCCCCAAATACCAGGACAGTACAAACACCCCCAAATACCAGGACAGTACAAACACCCCCAAATACCAGGACAGTACAAACACCTCCAAATACCAGGACAGTACAAACACCTCCAAATACCAGGACAGTACAAACCCCCCCAAATACCAGGATAGTACAAACACCCCCAAATACCAGGATAGTACAAACACCTCCAAATACCAGGACAGTACAAATACCCCCAAATACCAGGACAGTACAAACACCCCAAATACCAGGACAGTACAAACACCCTCAAATACCAGGACAGTACAAACACCCCCAAATGACCCCTTTTCAGAAAAAAGGCACCCTAAGCTATTTGCTGAGAGGCATATTGAGTGCATGGAAGATTTATTTTTTGCACAAGTTTCTGGAAAATCACAAAAACATTTTTTTTCTACACAAAGTTGTCATTTAAATGATTTATTTCTCACACAAGCCATGGGTATGCAGTGAGGAACAGAAGTATTTGAACCCCCTGCGATTTTGCAAGTTATCCCACTTGGAAATCATGGAGGGGTCTGAAATTCACATTGTAGGTGCATTCCCACTCTGAGAGACAGAATTTTAAAAAATGTCAGGAAATCACATTGTATGATTTGTAAAGAATTTATTTGTCTTGCACTGCTGAACAGAAGTATTTGAACACCTAAGAAACAGCAAGAATTCTGGCTCTCAAAGACCTGTTACTGTGCCTTTAAAAAGTCCACCTCTACTCCACTCATGAATCTAACTTAGTAGCACCTGTCTGAGCTGTTAAAAGACACCTGTCCAACCCACAGTCAGTCAGACGTCAACTACTACCATGGGCAAGACCAAAGAGCTTTCAAAAGACACCAGAGACAAAATTGTGGACCTCCACAAGGCTGGAAAGGGCTACGGGGCAATTGCCAAGCAGCTTGGTGAAAATAGATCGACTGTTGGAGCAATTGTTAGAAAATGGAAGAGGCTAAAGACGACTGTCAGTCTCCCTCGGACTGGGGCTCCATGCAAGATGTCACCTCGTGGGAGATCACTGATGATAAGAAAGGTGAGGAATCAGCCCAGAACTACAAGGGAGGAGCTGGTCAATGACATGAAGAGAGCTGGGACCACAGTTTCAAAGGTCACTGTAGGTAGAACACTACGCCGTCATGGTTTCAAATCATGCATTGCACGGAAGGTTCCCCTGCTCAAGTCATCACATGTCCAGGCCTGTCTGAAGTTTGCCAATGACCATCTGGATGATCCAGAGGAGGCATGGGAGAAAGTCATGTGGTCAGATGAGACCAAAGTAGAACTTTTTGTTTTAAACTTCACTCGTCGTGTTTGGAGGAAAAAGAAGGATGAGTTGCATCCCAAGAACACCATCCCTACTGTGAAGCATGGGGGTGGTAACATCATGAGAAAAAAAGGGGAGAAAAAGGAGAGAAGCGCCTCTAAGTGCAATAAGTGCAATAAGCCGGCGTGCACGTCCTCCCTCAGAGCCGGATGTAACACACGCAGCTGCTTGAAAAAGGAGTGCACTTCCGCCTTACACGGCCAGTGCATGCTACGAAACGCGTCGCAGTGCACCCTGGGATCTGACGTCATCACGGCCACGCCACCGCTACGTTCCAGCGTGTGTTCCATCCGGCTCTGAGGGAGGATGTGCACGCTGTTTCCCTCCAGCCACCACGCTGTTCCAGCCGAGAGCTGACCTCCCCACATCGCAGTAAGATGACGGCTCTTCACCCGGGTTACCACCCCACCGTTAACTATTGTTAACCACGGTTTTTAAGCTTATGATTACTTCACACGTGTGAGTGTTTCTACATTTAGACTTGAATAAAAAGACTTATTGCACTTAGAGGCGCTTCTCTCCTTTTTCTCATCTACAGAAGTTGCTACAGCTTATTTGGAAGCCTTGCCCTCAGTGCCACACGGAATCCTACGCTCTTCATACAGTAGCCACTAATACCATGATCACCCCATACTACCATTTCCCTGGACTTTGCAGTGTTTGCGCTGTTACAACCCTTCCTCATTTTATCCGTGGTAACATCATGCTTTGGGGGTGCTTTTCTGCAAAGGGGACAGGATGACTGCACTGTATTAAGGAGAGGATGAATGGGGCCATTTTTTGTGAGATTTTGAGCAACAACCTCCTTCCCTCAGTCAGAGCATTGAAGATGGGTGGTGGCTGAGTCTTCCAACATGACAACGACCCGAAGCACACAGCCAGGATAACCAAGGAGTGGCTCCGTAAGAAGCATATCAAGATTCTAGAGTGGCCTAGCCAGTCTCCAGATCTAAAACCAATAGAACATCTTTGGAGGGAGCTGAAACTCCATGTTGCTCAGCGACAGCCCTGAAACCTGACAGATCTAGAGGAGATCTGTGTGGAGGAGGGGGCCAAAATCCCTGTTGCAGTGCAAACCTGGTCAAGAACTACAGGAAACGTCTGACCTCTGTAAATGCAAACAAAGGCTTCTGTACCAAATATTAACACAGATCTTCTCAGGGGTTCAAATACTTCTGTTCAGCAGTGCGAGACAAATACATTCTTTACAAATCATACAATGTGATTTCCTGAATTTATTTTTTTAATTCTGTCCTCAGAGTGGGAATGTCCTACAATGTGAATGTCAGACCCCTCCATGATTTCTAAGTGGGAGAACTTGCAAAATCGCAGGGTGTTCAAATACTTCTGTTCCTCACTGTATATGGAATTACACCCCAAAATACATTCTGCTACTTCTCCTGAGTATGGCGGTACCACATGTGTGAGACTTTTTGGGAGCCTAGCCACATACAGGGGCCTGAAATCCAATGACCACTTTGAAAGCCTGAAGGTGCGTAACTTCCTCATTTCACTTCCTCACTACCTATCACAGTTTTGGAGGCCCTGAAATGCCAGGATAGCACCAAACCCCCCCCAAATGACCCCTTTCTGGAAAGTAGACACCCCAAGGAATTTAAAAAGAGGCATGGTGAGTATTTTGTAGGTCTAATTTTTTCTCACAAGGTTCTGCAATATAAAAAAAGAATAGAAAAATATGTTTTTGTTTTTTTTCTTCATTTTCTAAAAACTTGTGGCAACAAATGAGATCTATAAAATACTCACCATGCTTCTTAGCAAATTCCTTGGGGTGTCTACTTTCCAAAAAAGGGGTCATTTGGGGGGGTTTGGTGCTATCCTGGAATTTCAGGGCCTCCAAATCTGTGATAGGTAGTCTGGAAGTGTAATGAGGAAATAAAGCCATTTAAAAGCCTGAAGGTTCTTATTGGATTTTGGGGTCCTGTAGTTGGCTAACCTGCCAAAACGTCTCTCACATGTGGTACCCCCATACTCGGGAGAAGTAGCAGAATGTATTTTGGGGAGTAATTCCACATATATCCATGGCTTGTGTGAGCAATAAATCATTTAGGTGACAATTTTGTGTAAAAAAAAAAAAAATTGTCATTTTTCAAAAACTTGTGGTAAAAAAATAAATTCTTCTATTGATTCAACGTGCCTCTCAGAAAATAGTTTGGGGTGTCCACTTTCCAAAAAGGGGTTGTTTCGGGGGGTGGGGGCGTTTTATGCCCAGCATTAGAAGTTTATGCCACACATCACTCACTCTTCTAACCACCTGAAGACCAAGCCTTTTCTAACACTTTTTGTTCACATGAAAAAATCTGTATTTTTTGCTAGGAAATTAATTTAAACCCCCAAACATTATATATTTTTTAAAGCAGACACCGTAGTGAATACAGTGGTGGGTACTACAAATTTTTATGGCACATAGTACTCGCGCAATGATTTTTCTAAGCAAATTTTTTTTTTAAAAATACACTTGTTTTACTTTTAATGCACAAAACACCATATATTGGCCAATTGTTTGGTAAAATATAAAAGATAATGGTATGCCGAGTAAATAGATACCAAACATGACATGCTTTAAAACTGCGCATGCCCCATTCAATGGCGACAAACTGCAAACATTTTTAATATCCATAGGCAGCACTTTAAAAGCCTTTACAAGCCACCATTTTAGATTTACAGAGGAGGTCTAGTGTTAGAATTACTGCCCTTGATCTGACGTTCATGGCGATTCCTCACATGCATGGTGCATAACGGCACAGGGTCAAGGCTTATGCACACAGGTGTGCGAGCATGGGAGGGGCAATTTTTTTTTTTTTAGTTATTTTGATTTTTTTTAAAATTATTTTTACATTGTACCTTTCATTTTTTTTTTTTATCACTTTTAATGCTATCACAGAGAATGCAAATATCCCCCATAACTTCAATGGGCATTGTCATATATTCTTTGTTGAGAAATCTGGGGTCTATCAGACTCTAGATATCTCCTCTGTCCTTACATTATCTCATGTCACCAAGATCGGTGTGATCAGATGCTTTCCCAATTTACAAATGGCGCTGTTTATATCCTGCGAGACTGAAGTGATTAAATGCTTGTAGCTTCCGAATTCTTAGACTATAGAGATGATTGGCACCATGCTGGTGTCCAATCAGCTCTATGGTCAGCTGGCAGAAACACCGGCTGCATTCTCAGGTTCCCCCGATGGCACAGGACTGCCCGAGTAGGCTGTGGAAAGCAGCGGGGGAGGGGGGACATCATCTCCCACTGCTTGTAAAAGCAATCTTGCAGCTAATTAGCCACTAGGATTGCTTTTACATGAAAGCCGATCTGTTCTTTTTTCTTTTTGTATGCAGCCTGTGGACTGAATGACAAAAATGAGAAGAAATCTCTGCCAGAAAAACCTGTGTGGTATGCCCACCATTAGAATATACCGCCCTGCATCCACCCACTTCTAATGGTGGGCACACATTAGGTCACGCGGTGCCACATGCGCCAGTTCCAAGATTGCACAAATGTCTAAATAGTGGCACGCTTGAATAAAAATTGTCCACGTATAAGTGGTACTCCATATGGAGAAATGATGACACCAAGTCCCAAACTATCTTGCCACTGCTCCCCATGTAGTCTGGGCATCCGGGGGGCTCCACGTGAATATCTTTTCCCTCGTAAATCTGAAACTTATAAGTATAGCCTGTTGTCCTCTCACAGGTCTTCTACATCTTGACCCCATATCTGCCACGCTTGCTGGGGAGAAATTGTTTGAATGGAAGGTGGCCAGAAAAATGAATGAGGGACTCCTCAACTCAGATGTTTTGCTGGGGAGTATAGACATCTGCAAATTTTTGGTTAAGATGATTTACGAGGGGCTGAATTTTGTGGAGCCGGTTAAATTCAGGGTCACCCCGAGGATGACAGAGTGTATTGTCATTGAAATGCATAAAACACATTATACTCTCATATCTATGCCTGGCCATGGCAGCAGAGAACGTGGCATATGATGAATGGGGTCTGCGGACCAATACAACCGCAATTAATTTCTTTTAGTAATGCCCATGTTGAGGGTTAGGCCCCGAAAAAAATGTAAATTCGGAAACCGTAATGAGTTTCCATGCGAATGGTCTGGCAAGGTTTGAATTTGGGTTGGTGGCGATAAATTGTTGTGCATATAAAATGCTTTGATCCACAATCAACGCATACAGATATTCTGTGAAAAACAGCTCCAAAAATCAAGGGGAGTATTTAAATTTGCTATTTCCACCTGAATTCCGGGTTTGGCAGTGAATGGGGGAAGTACGGGTGCTGCAGAATTTGTGGGCTGCCAATCGGGATTTGTAAGCACATCTGGAAGGATACTAGGAGCTCTATGGGCCTGTGTGCAAATTCTTGGTGGCTGCGGGACAATACTTGTGCTCGCCACCGCATCGGCTTGTACTGGACTTATGGGACTCGCCACGTCACCAAGTCATACTGCAGTGCTGGTATTATTATTATTATTATTATACAGGATTTATGGCTCCAACAATTTGCTCAGTGCTTTACAATATAATGGGAGAAAATACAGCTCAATACAAGAGGGTTAGGAGGTCCTGATCCTGGGACAATTTAAGAGGTATGTGAAAGACCAGGATGTACTAGACCGCTGGTGCTCGCCAGTTCACCAAAAGGTAGCGTGGCACTAGTACTGGCACTCTAATGCATATGAGAGTCATCAAAATTTACCGGCAAGTGCTAACAGAGATCAGTCCTGATTCTGCGAACACTGCGGTTTTGTGTGCAATGTATCAAGTGACAGTGACCTACTGACACTGCACTGGCTGGGAGAGAAGGGGGGGTAAGTGTAGGGGCTAAACACAGGTGCTGGCAGGTGCCGGGGCTGATCCTGCTAATGCTGCGTTTTTGGGGACACTATACTAATGTGAATGCTGGTATAGTGCTGACCTGATCAAAGATATTGATCCGTTCAGACACTATACTAGCAATGGAGGTTTATTGTGCATGAGCGTGATACTGGCAATCAAGGGGTTAAATGTGATGACTGGTGTACTGATGGGCAATCTGACGCCATCTGGGAGGGGCGTGAAAACCACGGGAGCGCGAATCATATATATATATATATATATATGTGTGATTTTGCGCACTCGTGCCGCTCTGTAGCAATATTTATGCTATAGGGCGGTCAGGCAGCGGTTACAGAAGCGGTTTGTGTTATGGCGCTGCATCACTTTAACTGACAATTGCGCAGTCATGCAACGCTGCACCAATATTAAATTTACATCCTTTTTCCCCATGAATTTGGATTTCTTTTGGTGGTATTTGATCGCCTGCGCATTTTTAACTCTGTGCGCTTTAAAAAAAAAGCCCGACAATTTTGAGAAAAAAACATTTTGGACTTTTTGCAAAACGTCCAGAAAAAAAAATTAAAAATCACATTTTGTCATAAATTTCAGCCAAAATGTATTCTGCGACATGTCTTTGCTAAAAAAATTTCCTAATATGTGTAAATTAATTGGTTTACGTGAAAGTTATAGCATCTACAAATGGCGGTATAGATACTGGGATTTTTTTATACCAATAATGGTGGCGATCAGCGACCTATGGTGGCGATGAGCGACTAATGGCGGAGATCAGCGACTTATGGCGGGACTGCGGGACTGCGGTGGGCATTCTGACACTGGGGGGAACTGACTTGGGGTCACTGACATCCTCAGTGACACCAATACAGTGATCAATGAAAAAAAAAAAAACCTGACATTGTACTAATTAAATAAATAAATAAATGTTGCGCTCCTAATTACTAACAATAACAACTTGATAGTATGTGAAGAAACAGTAATAATATAAGTGTGAAAATATATATAAATCCTATATAATGTGCCGTGTAGCCTCTCTGGAGGTACAGTATTCCCGAATGTAGCTCGGGGTAAAGTTTCAGTACCATAAGCAGTAATCCCCCCGAGCTACACTCGGGCTTACCATGCGGTGCTGATCCGGGATCTGTTCTTTTCTTACCTTGTCCTGCGCTCCCGTGATGTCCCCCCTACAGTGTCCCCTGTAATGTCCTCCGGTGGATGCCGGCATCCATGTCCTGCGACCTCGGGACGTATGGGGGACGGAACTGGCGGCAAATTTGAAAATGACAAAAAGTGACATTCACTAAATACACTAAAATCACATAGTATAACATTCCTGTATCAAACCATTTCACATACATTTTGTCCCGAGTGCTTTGTCCGGCGCCCTGCCTGCATTATTACTGTTCTTTCTGCCTGGAAACTGAGAAACGTCCATGGCGTCCAAAAAGCGTCCCTTTAGGTCAGACGCGGTTTTAGACCGGCTAGAGAACAGCGATAGTAAATCAGAACCACTTGCAGAATTGAGTGATAATGATTGGTGGGGGAAATTCCTCATCAGACACTGAAAACGATTCTGCGACTGAGCTCAGCGATGTTCGAACTTGGCGCTATATTTCACATTTCAGTGTTTTTGGTTTGATTATATTATTGAATTAAATTTATTATTATTATATTATTATTTTTTATGATTATTTATTAAATTATAATTTATAATTTCGTGTTTCAAGTTTTATTCTCCCCGGGATGTTTACTAGACTCTTGTTCAGACAGATTTCAGGGAGTTATTCCTAAAAATTACAGGACTACAATAAAAAAAAATACATATTTCCATGCAAAAAAATATACCGCTTTGAGCACAGAAATATGGACATAATCAGACCGCTAGGGAGGTTAAATGAAAATAAAATAAAGTCTCTGATGATGACAAAATATTGACTATTCAGACAACAATATGTGATCCAAAAAACAAACAAATAAACGTCTCTGGTGAAAAATATGAGACTGTTCCCATATTAATAATAAAGTGATCCACAATCGGTGATTTCCAGGGACTCCTGAGTGTGATCCGGTTATGCGCTCACCTCCTTATCAGCCTATATAAAGGCTTATATCGCTTTTTGTTCACAATTGGAACTCTGTGTTTTGTGTTGCACCGTATAAACAGTGGTGGGTATCCCTTAGGTGCTTGCTAATGCTCCTCTGCTCATAAGTCAGTATCCCTCCAGGGATCTCTCACTCCCTCTGCAGCTGCTTATCTCCTCCTCCCCCTCAGATTTTTCCCCCTCAGATTTTCCTCGGTATCATACCATAAGAAAGAAATAGGAACTGAAGTGCCTTATCCTTTGAGATTTATATTTTATTATTTGCCCAAATATGCACTCACATTGTGTTAGGGATCCGGGTGTGACCAGAAATGTGTGGACTGACACAGGGAAGTAGCAGGCTTCAGGAACACAGGAGTAGTCAGGGCTGGAGAGGTGGAATGGTCAGGCAGGCCGTTTGGTACTGTTAAGCCTCCTGGCAGAGTCTCTAGCAGCCCACCGCATAAACGCCCTCAGGGCGCAGGGTCTAAGTCCCAGCCTGCTGTTCTCCAGGGCCCCTGATGGTGGGGATGGACTTGGTGCAGACTGGAACCAGGTCGTGACCCCCGAGTGCGACCTGCGGTGGTAGAGAGTACTGACAGGGGAGTGCAGGAACGGAATCTAATTTGGAAGAGGCAGACAGATACACTGGTCTGATCCGAGCCGGATGGATGGTCGGGTACGGTATGCGTGGTCAGACAGGCCGGGTCAGTATTATGCGGGCAGCGAGGTACAAGAGGAGCGAGCTAAGAATGGTCAGGTCACAAGCCAGGTTCAGCAGGGTGCAAGGAAATACAGTACCAGGGATCAGACGGAAGAGTAGTCAGGCAAGCCAGGGGTTAAACAGGAGAAGAGCAGGATCAGTAACAAGCAGAGGTCAGCAACGGAGTATACAGCAACACAGGAACAGGATACAGGATACAAGGGCTCATGGGAAACATTTACACCTAGGCACAGATCACAGGCCTGGTCATTCCTTAAATACACCTGCTGTAATCAGCCCCAGGTGTTGGCTGACTGCAGAAGTGAGCTTCTGGCTGCTGAGAGCACCCGCTGGTCAGCCCTGGTACTGCAGCCCACACGGCAGGTGAGTCCCACCACCAGTGCTGAGTCCATTCCTGACACATTGTTAAAATATTAAAACAGCTTGATAAAATGAAACTCTTTAGCTGTGTGCACCGCACACAGTGCATACTCGCTGTCCATGGGTGTTAAGAGTGACGTCGTAGCCCCTCCCCTACGCGTTACGCCACAGGTCACGTGGCTTCATCAGGGGGGTTGTGATTGGACGTACACTTCACCCTTACTCTTATATATGGTTGATGGTATAAAGAACATCCTGAGTTTTCCAAATATATGACTGAGTTAATTAAAAATGTAAAAAGCAGAGATCTGTGGTGGGGGATGAAGTATGGGATGTGGAAACTGCGGATTTTGTGTCATCGTCAGTACAGTAGGTCATAAATGGATGAGCCTATGCTCTAGACTATCACCAGTGTCAAGCAGTCGGGTGTAGAGCACAGAAAGGAAGTTGTTGCCATCCAGTCCATGGAGGTTACCAGAATACATATTATTTACAGATAAGAGGCGTGGCCATGGGCACTAGATTCAGTATTGCAAATTTATACATGGCCAAATATGAAGAGGAAGTAATATTTAATGATACTAAAGGAGAATTAATTATGTATAACAGAGTTATAGATGATTTATGTTCAAATAATTTTTATTGAAAATTTTTAAAATTTCTTAACAAACATAACATTGTATAGAAACAGTCGAGTACAAGCTTCACATTAGCAGGTTAACATATGCAATGAAAGAAGAGGTAACAGACCCCCCCCCCCCCCCCGTTCGGCTGGGAGCCCGATTTTTTGTAATCATGTTTACATGAGAGGTATGCTCGTTGGTTTGTGAACCTTACTGAAAAACGTGAAACATAAGGGGCTAGGTAGGGAAAGAGAAAGGGGAAAGGGAAAGTGGGAGAGGGAGAGAGGAGGGCACCAATGAGCTACAATTATAGCATCCTATAAGGTTTAGGGTTTGTAATCAGGTAATTGAGCAATTGGGGTGTTTTAATCATCGAGACCAGTGTAGTATAAATTTATGGTAGGAAGAGTTTCGGAGGGCCGTTCTGCGCTCCATCTCACATTGTAAGTTGAGATCAGCAACTAGACGTGATAGTAAGGGAGGCGACGTAGACCGCCATAATTTGGTAATGTTGGTCTTTGCTGCTGCTAGGATGTGTATGATAATGGTGCGTGAGCGTATGGGGAATTTTTCTATCGTTAAATGAAGGAGGGCTAGACCGGGATTTGGGGTTGTTGGTAAATCTGTGAATGAAGAGATTATTTGGAACACTTTATTCCAATACGACTTGAGGGATTTGCATGACCAGAGCAAATGGAGGAGCGAGCCAGTTTTGCCACAATGTCTCCAGCAGGTTTGTGATTGTTGTGGATAGTATAAAGATAATTTGGTAGGGGTTAAGTAGCATTGGTGGAGAATTTTCAAATATGATTCCCAGTGGGAGCTACATTTCGAGGCTTTGTATGTGATGGTAAACGTTGTTTGCCATGATTGTGGGGTTGTTGAGAGAAGCAGATTCTTCTCCCAGTTAGTCAGGGATGACGTATGGGTTATAAATTGTGCTTCAGTTAGTAATGTATAGAAGGTAGAAATTCCTTTCTTTGGGTAAATAGTCTTGTGGAAGAAATGGTGCGCAGTAGCTGGGAGGTCAATTTCAAGTGGCATGTTTGTTTTATGGAGCAAATGGAATATTCGTATAAAAGTGAATTGTTTTGTATCAGGAAGATGGAATTTCTCCTGAAGGGTCTGGACAGAATCTGGTTCATGGGTGTTGTAGAGATCTTCAATATAATGTATGCCAAATGCTTTCCAAGATGTCAGGTTCAAATGGGGGGGATAAGAGCTGCAGAGAAGATATTGGGGTAGGGATTCGTAGATTAGCCTTGTGGGAATGAGTATATGTCAGGAAATCATGCCAAGCCATCAGAGAGGCCTGGATACATGGGTGTGTGTGTAGAGGTCTAGTCTGCGTTGTACGTGGCGTAAATAGTAGATCTGTCAGGGCACCTGACAGGTACATGGAGGTTTCCATGACAGTCCAAGTTTTGTCTTGGGTAGGGTGCCACCAGTAGAAGAGCTGGTCCAATAAGACCGCTTGGTAATAGGATTTTAAATGTGGGAGGCCAGCTCCCCCTCTGGAGGGCGGACGTATCAGGAGGTTTGTGGAGCATCTAGGCCGTTTGGAGTTCCATAGGAATTTATTTAGAATTTTTTGAAGTGTAGAGAAGGAGGAGGAGGGTATAGGAACAGGCAGTGTACGGAAGATATATAATATTTTAGGTAATATGCACATTTTGATAGTAGCTATTCTGCCTAACATTGATAAAGTGGTTGTACGTAAGCTCCTAAGCTCCTGTGGAATTGTGTCAAGTAACGGTTTAAAATTAGCTGCTTAGAGATGATTGGTTTTGGCAGTTAATTTAATCCCCAAATAGGGGATATTATGTTTTTCCCATTTAAAAGGGAATCGTTTTGTAAGCAGGGTTTGGGTGGGAGCAGGGGTGTAAAGGTTTAAGATAGAGGACTTGGGTTCGTTAAGTTTATAATATGAGACTTCTGCGTAGGTATGTATGTGTGAGCGTATCGAAGTAAGCGATTTGTAGGGGTTCGTAATCATTAGAATAATGGCGTCTGCAAAAAGACTGATTTTGTGTTCGTGCTTGAGAAATTTAATTCCCGAGAAATTGGGGTCATTTCTAAGGTTGGATGTCAGGGGTTCAATGAGTAAAGCGAAGATTATGGGGGAAAGAGGGCAGCCTTGTCTAGTACCGTTAGATATTAGCAAGGAGTGTAAACGCGGCTTGAGCCGCACGGCCCTTCAGGTCGCTTCCATGTTTTGGACGGAACCAGGGTTGTTCTTCTGTGGATCTGCAGGCAAAATACTCCAGGCCTTAAGGAAGTCCAAACCGGCCTCTAGGTTTTTAATAGTATAGATCCTGCCTTGGTGTCGTACTATTAATTTTGTGGGGAATCCCCATTGATAGGCCATACTATGATTTCTGAGCGCTTTCGTGATTGGTATCATTTTTTTCCTGTTGGAAAGTGTGGCCTTGGATAAATCGGTGTAGAGACGCAGATTCGCATGTGAGGATTGGAAAGGAGGTGGATTTCTAGCCGCCATCATAATTTTCTCCTTAATATGGTAGAAGTGTATTCAAACGAGCACGTCTCTAGGGACGGATGCTGACAGGAATGAAGGCTTAGGAAGTCGATGTGCTCGATCAATTATGGCCTCTACTTTGGAGAGTGCTGGGATTAGAAGCTTGAGGAAGTGATGCAAATACGGCACTAATGCTTCATTAGAAACTGTTTCTGGGATCCCCCTAAATTTAATATTATTGCGGCGTGGTCGATCCTCCATGTCGGCCAATTTTAGGTTGAGTTGTTCGATATCTGACGCGTGATCTGCATGAGCATCAATCAAATCATTGTGCGCTTCTATTATGTCTGCTATGTTGGTTTCAATATGGCGGATTCTGCGTTCCTGTCTTTGCACCAGGGTAGTAATTTGGGTTAATGGCGCAGAAATATCATTATGCAGAGTTTGGCGCAGTGATGTTAGCATGTTCTTCATGCAGATTTCCATCAGTGATTGGTCAGATGCTGGGAATGTGTCAATACGAGGCAGGGTGGAATGTGATGGCTGAGGCGGAAGATTTAGGGCCTGGCAGGTGTCATCAGGGTCACTGTCTATCCGTGGCCATGATTTAGCTGGGCTGCAGGTCGTGGGTGACAGTGGGGGTGATAACTCACCAGGGTCCCCTGGATAGAGCTGATGCTGCAGCCTGGGATCCACAGGCTGGGACCTGTAGTCCTCCTCCTGGCTTCTGCTGTCTCCCTGCATGTTTGTATGGCGGCCGCCATCTTGGATTCCCGGCACAACGGCCGGGAAGAAATTAGTTAGTTTCCCTGGTTGCCCCGGGCTCTTTTTCCTGCGGGGCATGTCTAGTGGGCTGCGGGCACCTTCCGGGAACTGATTTATGTGCTTTGTTTTCCCTGGGGCCGTAGTGTGCCGCTTCTATGCTGGCGGGTGGACGGAGCTGTAGTTATAGCGCGTCCATCCCGAGCCGGCCACGCATGCGCCCCCTTAATAGATGATTTAATATTGATCTGGAATGGTGATGAAACAACACTTATTAATTTCTATGAGAGTCTAAATAAAAATAATAAGAACATCAGATTAAGTTGGAAAAAAGATGATAAAGAAATGAACTTCTTGGATATCTGGTTGATAAATACTGGTATGCAATTACGTACCAGAAATTATTTAAAAAGAACATATAGAAACTCTTACATACCGGCTGACAGTTGTCATTACAAACCATGAATAAAGAATATACCTAGGGGACAATTTCTTCATTTGAGGAGAAACTGCACAGATATAAAGGATTATAGAGAACAAAGTAAAGTATTCATTCAGAGGTTTACGGATAAAGGATACAAGACAGAAATAATAGGAAGAGAAAGTAAAGAATCAGAACTTGTAGATAGAAGTATTCTATTAGAGAGTAAATGCCCATCTAATATTGAAAATATAGATGTATCTATAGTATTGCCACACACCAAACAATATAAAAATGTACAAGACATTACAAATAAGCATTGGAAAATTCTCAAATTAGATAAAGACCTAAAAAAATATTATTATAGATAAACCTAAATATATATACAAAAAAGCACCTAATATTAGAGATAGCGTGGTCAAAAGTATATTAGAACCCCCCCAGGACTAGAAATACCACACTTAGTTTTTTCCAAGGTGTTGGGTTTTATAAATGTGGTCGATGTTATAGTTGCAGAAAGACATCCAGCAATCCTAAACGAAGGCATGATTGTCATAACCCAAAACATGGAAAACAATATATGATGAAACAATTCATATCCTGTGACACCAAAGGTGTTGTAATGCTTTAACATGTCCATGCAGCCTTTTGTATATAGGTGTCACTAAACGCAGTTTTAAAGAACGCATGAAAGCGCATATACATGTACACAATATTAGTATAGGTTTTATGTATCATCATTTCCGCAAACATCATAATAGAGAGGTAGATAAGGTTGAATATTGGGGTATAGAAAAGCACATTCCACATTGGAGGGGCGATCATTTAGTAAGGGAGATAAGTAACAAGGAATCTTCATGGATATATCAATTAGGTAGTTTAGCACCAGGAGGCTTGAACAAGGAATCTGACCTTTCATGCTTTATTAGTGATTTATAATGAAATATATTATATGGGATCATTCCAGGATAGAATCTTGTATGTTTACAAAGACACTATAATCTTGTATAATAGTTATGTTGAGGTGTAATCAGTGCTAATATCTTTTTTGTATGAAAATAATAGGATTAATATGATTGATATATTGATAGGTAATATGTAATATGGTATAAATGGGGTATATGTAGAAAAGTGATTCCTTAACTTCTTGCCAACTGCAGATATCCGAATGACGGCTACACTGCGGCCGGCCAGTTCTGGGAGGGCTTCATATGACGTCCTCCCAGAACGCGCTCTCCTGCGCGCTCCCGGGGGCGTGCACCCGGCGATCTCTGTGATCGCTGTGTCCTACGGACACAGCTGATCACGTGATATGGTAAAAGGCCAATCACAGCGGCCTTTTACCACGTGATCAGCCGTGTCCAATGACACGCTGATCACCGGGAAATGCAATTGCCAGTTCTCGGCTGCACTTTCCTCACGCTGTCAGAGCGTGATGAAAGTAGTGCCGAGAACCGGCAGTTGTCAGAGCGGGAATCGGCACCGATCATCAGGGCACTGATGATCAGTGCCCTGATGATCAGTGACCACCAGTGCCACCCACCAGTTCCGCCCACCTGTGCCCAGCAGTGCCGCCCAGCGGTGCCGCCCACCAGTGTACAGCAGTGCCACCCAGCAGTGCACCCACCTGTGCCCAGCAGTGCCACCCAGCAGTGCACCCACCTGTGCCCAGCAGTGCCACCTACCTGTGCCCAGAAGTGCCACCTACCTGCGCCCAGCAGTGCCACCCACCTGTGCCCACTCACCTGTGCCCACCAGTGCCAACACCTGTGCCCACCCACCTGTGCCCACAAGTGCCACCCCCCTGTGCCCACCAGTGCCACCCACCAGTGCCCATCAATGCAGTGCTGCCAGTCAGTGCCCAGCAGTTGTGCCAGTCAGTGTCCAGCAGTTGCACCAGTCAATGCCTAGCAGTGCCGCCAGTCAGTGCCCAGCAGTGATGCCAGTCAGTGCCACCTATCAGTACCCAGTGCTGTCTATCAGTACCCATCATCAGTGCCGCCTATCAGTGCCGCCTATCCGTGACACCTCATTAGTGCTTCCTATCAGTGCTGCCTATCCGTGCCACCTCATTAGTTCTGCCTATCAGTGCCGCCTATCAGTGCCCTTCAGTGCTGCCTATCAGTGTCCATCAGTGCAGCCTCATCAACGCACATCAGTGAAGGAGAAAAATTTTATAATAGAAACAAAGAAAACAATTTTCTTTTTTCAAATTTTTTGCACTTTGTTTATAGCGCAAAAAGTAAAGTGCCCAGCGGCAATTAAATACCACCAAAAGAAAGCTCTATTTGTGAGAAAAAAATTATAAAAATTTCATATGGGTACAATCTTGCATGACCGCACAATTGTCAATCAAAATGCGACAGCGCTGAAAGCTGGAAATTGGCCTGGTAAAGAAGGGGGTATTAGTGCCCGGTAGGCAAGTGGTTAAACTCACATATGTATTTTTAAATAATTTTATTTTTAATTTTTTTATTTATTTATTTTTTTTAATTATAATTTATTTTTCATTATTTTATTTTTCTATATTTAATATTATTTTATTTTATTTAAGTTTTATTTTAATCATGCCTTTTAATACATACTTAATTTGGCATCTTAATGTTGTTAACATATAGTATGTCATTTTGGGTAAGTTTATAATGGATGTAATACAATGTTATTTATTTTGTTTACATAATTGCTACTTGAACCTTTTCTTCTGAGTGAGCCGCAAGTTTGTTGCTAGCATGTCCATAGGGTGGAGTGTCTCGTAATATATACATAGTAATTAAATAATCACATCAAAATCACCGGTGTCAGTGATCGCTGTCAGCGGGGATGACCCCATTTAGATGGCCGCGCCCGTGCTGACTTCAACAAAATGGCGGAGGTCAACCATATATAAGAGTAAGGGTGAAGTGTACGTCCAATCACAACCCCCTGATGAAGCCACGTGACCGGTGGCGTAACGCGTAGGGGAGGGGCTACGACGTCACTCTTAACACCCGAGGATGGCGAGTATGCACTGTGTACGGCGCACACAGCTAAAGAGTTTCATTTTATCAAGCTGTTTTAATATTTTAACAATGTGAGGGCATATTTGGGCACATAATAAAATATAAATCTCAAAGGATAAGGCACTATGTTCCTATTTCTTTCTTATGGTATGATACCGAGGAAAATGTGAGGGGGAGGAGGAGATAAGCAGCGGCAGAGGGAGTGAGAGATCCCTGGAGGGATACTGACTTATGAGCAGAGGAGCATTAGCAAGCACCTAAGGGATACCCACCACTGTTTATACAGTGCAACACAAAACACAGTTCCAATTGTGAACAAAAAGCGATATAAGCCTTTATATAGGCTGATAAGGAGGTGAGCGCATAACCGGATCACACTCAGGAGTCGCTGGAAATCACCGATTGTGGATCACTTCATTATTAATATGGGAACAGTCACATATTTTTCACCGGAGACGTTTGTTTGTTTTTTGGATCACATATTGTTGTCTGAATAGTCAATATTTTGTCATCATCAGAGACTTTATTTTATTTTCATTTAAGCGGCACATTATATATGATATATATATATCACACTTATATTATTACTGTTTGTTCACATTCTATCAAGTTGTTATACGTATTGTTAGTAATTAGGAGCGCAACATTTATTTATTTATTTAATTTATTCTTGTATACACATTAATTGAGGATGTGATGAACCTCCTCGGCGGTATGATTATTTCAGATTTTTGGTGCTGAAAGCTGTACATTATTTTTCATGGAAATATGTATTTTTTTTATTGTAGGCTGTAATTTTTAGGAATAACTCACTGAAATCTGTCCGAACAAGAGTCTAGTAAACATCCCGGAGAGGATAAAACTTGAAACCCCGAAATCATAAATTATAATTTAATAAACAATCATAAAAAATAATAATATAATAATAATAAACGTAATTCAATAATGTCATCAAACCAAAAACACTGAAATGTGAAATAGAGCGCCAAGTTCGCACATCGCTGAGCTCAGTCGCAGAATCGTTTTCAGTGTCTGATGAGGAATTTCCCCCACGAATCATTATCACTCAATTCTGCAAGTGGTTCTGATTTACTATCGCTGTTCTCTAGCCGGTCTAAAACCGCGTCTGACCTAAAGGGACGCTTTTTGGACGCCATGGACGTTTCTCAGTTTCCAGGCAGAAAGAACAGTAATAATGCAGGCAGGGCGCCGGACAAAGCACTCGGGACAAAATGTATGTGAAATGGTTTGATACAGGAATGTTATACTATGTGATTTTAGTGATTTTAGTGAATGTCACTTTTTGTCATTTTCAAATTTCCTGCCAGTTCCGTCCCCCATACATCCCGACGTCGCAGGGAACGGAACCCAGATGAGAGATGCCGGGATCCACTGGAGGACATTACAGGGGACACTGCAGGAGGGAGATCGCGGAGCGCAGGACAAGGTAAGAGAAGAACAGATCCCGGATCAGCACCGCATGGTAAGCCAGAGTGTAGATCGGGGGGGGGGGTCACCGCTTGTGGTACTGAAACTTTACCCTGAGCTACACTCGGGAATACTGTACCTCCAGGGAGGCTACACGGCACATTATATAGGATATATATATATATCACACTTATATTATTACTGTTTCTTCACATATTATAAAGTTGTTATACTTATTGTTAGTAATTAGGAGCGCAACATTTATTTATTTATTTAATTAGTACAGTGTCAGGTTTTTTTTTTTTTGCACTGATCACTGTATTGGTGTCACTGAGGATGTCAGTGACCCCAAATCAGTTCCCCCCCCAGTGTCAGAATGTCCACCGCAGTCCGCCATAAGTCGTTGATTTCCGCCATAAGTCGCTGATCGCCACCATTATTGGTATAAAAAAAAAATCCCAGTATCTATACCGCCATTTGTAGACGCTATAACTTTCACGTAAACCAATTAATTTACACATATTAGGAATTTTTTTAGCAAAGACATGTCGCAGAATAAATTTTGGCTGAAATTTATGACAAAATGTGATTTTTTTTTTTCTGGACATGTTTTATAGCAAAAAGTCCAAAATATTGTTTTTTTTTCTCTCAAAATTGTCTGGCTTTTTTTTTATTGTGCAAAAAGTAAAAAATGCACAGGCGATCAAATACCACCAAAAGAAAGCCAAATTCATGGGGGAAAAAGGATGTAAATTTAATTTTGGTGCAGCGTTACATGACTGCGCAATTGTCAGTTAAAGTGACGCAGCGCCATAACACAAACCGCTTCTGTAACCGCTTTCTGACCGCCCTATAGCATAAATATTGCTACAGAGTGGCACGAGTGCGCAAAATCACACATATATATATATACCTGATTTGCGCTCCCGTGGTTTTCACGCCCCTCCCAGATGGCGTCAGATTGCCATCAGTACACCAGTCATCACATTTAACCCCTTGATTGCCAGTAGCACGCTCATACACAATAAACCTCCATTGCTAGTATAGTGTCTGAACGGATCAATATCTTTGATCAGATCAGCACTATACCAGCGTTCACATTAGTATAGCGTCCCCAAAAACTCAGCGTTACCGGGATCAGCCCCGGCACCTGCCAGCACCTGTGTTTAGCCCCTACGATTACCCCCCTTCTCTCCCAGCAAGTGCAGTGTCAGTAGGTCACTGTCACTTGATACATTGCACACAAAACCGCAGTGTTGGCAGAATCAGGCCTGATCTCTGTTAGCACTTGCCGGTAAATTTTGATGACTCTCATATGCAGCAGAGTGCCAGTACTAGTGCCGCGCTACCTTTTGGTGAACTGGCGAGCACCAGCAGTCTAGTACATCTTGGTCTTTCACATACCTCTTAGATTGTCCCAGGATCAGGCCCTCCTATCCCTCTTGTATTGAATTGTATTGTTACTGTATTGTCTCCCGTTATATTGTAAAGCGCTGAGCACACTGTTGGCGCCATAAATCCTGTATAATAATAATAATAATACCAGCCCTGCAGTATGACTTGGTGACGTGGCGAGTCCCATAAGTGCAGTACAAGCCGGAGTGGTGGTGAGCACAAGTATTGTCCCGCAGCCACCAAGAATTTGCACACAGGCCTGTAGAGCTTCTAGTATCCTTCCAGATGTGCTTACAAATCCAGATTGACAGCCCACAAATTCTGCAGCACCCGTACTTCCCCCATTCACTGCCAAACCTGGAATTCAGGTGGAAATAGCAAATATAAATACTCCCCTTGATTTTTGGAGTTGTTTTTCACGGAATATCTGTATGCGTTGATTGTGGATCAAAGCAGTCTATATGCACAACAATTTATCGCCGCCAACCCAAATTCAAACCTTGCCAGACCATTCGCATGGAAACTCATTACGGTTTCCGAATTTAAATTTTTTTGGGGGGGCTAACCCTCAACATGGGCATTACTAAAAGAAATGAATTGCGGTTGTATTGGTCCGCAGACCCCATTCATCATATTCCGCATTCTCTGCTGCCATGGCCAGGCATAGATATGAGAGTATAATGTGTTTTATGCATTTCAATGACAATACACTCTGTCATCCTCGGGGTGACCCTGAATTTGACCGGCTCCACAAAATTCAGCCCCTCGTAAATCACCTTAACCAAAAATTTGCAGATGTCTATACTCCCCAGCAAAACATCTGCGTTGAGGAGTCCCTCATTCATTTTTCTGGCCGCCTTGCATTCAATCAATTTCTCCCCAGCAAGCGTGCCAGATATGGGGTCAAGATGTAGAAGACCTGTGAGAGGACAACAGGCTATACTTATAAGTTTCAGATTTACGAGGGAAAAGATAGTCACGTGGAGCCCCCCGGATGTCCAGACTACATGGGGAGCAGTGGTAAGATAGTTTAGGACTTGGTGTCATCATTTCTCCATATAGGGTACCACTTATACGTGGACAAGTTTTATTCAAGCGTGCCACTATTTAGACATTTGTACAATCTTGGAACTGGCACATTATAAGTGGGTGGATGCAGGCGGTATATTCTAATGGTGGGCATACCACACACTTTTTCTGGCAGAGATTTCTTCTCTTTTTTTCATTCAGTCCACAGGCTGCATACAAAAAAAAAAGAACATAGCATATATACCCAACAAGGACCAACGATGTACTGGTACATCACTGGATTTGAATGCTTATACCAGGATGATGCTACAGCTGCAGGCATCATCCTGGGATTGTTTTTTTCAGCCAGCAAACGGCTTTCATGTAAAAGCAATCATAGTGGCTAATTAGCTGCAGGATTGCTTTTACAAGCAGTGGAAGATGATGTCCCCCTCCCCCGCTGCCTTCCACGGCCTTCTCGGCCAGTCCCGTGTCATCGTGAATACCTGAGAATGTTTCTGCCAGCTGACCATAGAGCTGATGGAGACCAGAATGGTGCCAATCATCTCTATAGTCTAAGAATTCGGAAGCTACGAGCATTTCATCACTTCAGTTTCGCAGGATATAAACAGCGCCATTTGTGAATTGGGAAAGCATCTGATCACACTGATCTTGGTGACATGAGATAATGTAAGGGCAGAGGAGATATCCAGAGTCTGATAGACCCCAGATTCCTCAACAAAGAATATATGACAAGGCCTATTGAAGTTATAGGGGATATTTGCATTCTCTGTGATAGCATTAAAAGTAATAAAAAAAAAAATGAAAGGTACAATGTAAAAATAATATAAAAAATCAAAGTAACTTAAAAAAAAAATAAAAACTCGCCCCTCCCATGCGTGCACACCTGTGTGCACAAGCCTTGACGCTGTGCCGGTATGTAAACAGTGGTTGCACCATGCATGTGAGGTATCACCGTGAACGTCAGATCCAGGGCAGTAATTCTAACACTAGACCTCCTCTGTACATCTAAAATGGTAGCTTGAAAAGGCTTTTAAAGCGTTGCCTATGGATATTAACAATTGAGTACTGTCCGTGATACTTTTTTTATTTGCGCTAACATACAATTTTGAGGACAAGCTTTCGGGGAATGTCCCCTTCTTCAAGGTCTAAGCAGTACTACTCACAAAGTTTTAGCAAAATGTTAGAAGAGATGAAAAAAAAAAAAGAGGCTAGAGATAAGATACAGCCAAAGCGAGGGGGGGAGGGGGGGATACTACACTCACACAGAGGGGATCAAGCTACAGTTAATAGTCATAAAACTGTTGGATAATGAGTGAGGAATCCCAGGTCCAAATTCAGGCCGTTATCTCTTGTGTCAAGTAGAATTATCATTCTTAGTTCAAAGGTTTTTCTTTCCTGAATGGATTTGAAATTTCCCTTAAGTACTAAAACATTGAGGTCTCCCATTGTGTGGCCTGGTTGTGCGACATGGTGTCCCAGAGGTGTGCAGATATTAAGATATTAAAAATGTTTGCAGTTTGTCACCATTGCACGAGGAATGTGCAGTTTTAAAGCATGTCATGTTTGGTATCTATTTACTCGGCATACCATCATCTTTTATATTTTGCCAAATAATTGGCCAATATATTGTGTTTTGTGCATTAAAAGTAAAAAAAAGTGTATTTTTTTTTAAATTTGCTTAGAAAAATCGCTGCGCGAGTACTATGTCTCGTAAAAATTTGTAGTACTCACCACTGTATTCACTAGGGTGTCTGCTTAAAAAAAATATATAATGTTTGGGGTTTAAATTAATTTCCTAGCAAAAAGGTCAGATTTTTTCATGTGAACAAAAAGTGTCAGAAAAGGCTTGGTCTTCAGGTGGTTAGAAGAGTGAGTGATGTGTGGCATAAACTTCTAATGCTGGGCATAAAACACCCCCACCCCCCAAAATGACCCTTTTTTGGAAAGTGGACACCCCAAACTATTTTCTGAGAGGAATGTTGAATCAATAGAAGAATTTATTTTTTTAGTTTTTGGAAAATGACAAAAACATTTTTTTTTTTTACACAAAATTTTCACCTAAATGATTTATTGCTTACACATGCCATGGATATATGTGGAATTACTCCCCAAAATACATTCTGCTACTTCTCTCGAGTATGGGGGTACCACATGTGAGAGACGTTTTGGCAGTCCAGCCAAGTACAGGACCCCAAAATCCAATAAGAACCTTCAGGCTTTTAAATGGCTTTATTTCCTCATTACACTTCCTGACTACCTATCACAGTTTTGGAGGCCCTGAAATGCCAGGATAGCACCAAACCCCCCAAATGACCCCTTTTTTGGAAAGTAGACACCCCAAGGAATTTGCTAAGAAGCATGGTGAGTATTTTGCAGATCTCGTTTGTTGCCACAAGTTTTTGGAAAATGAAGAAAAAAACATATTTTTTCTATTCTTTTTTATATTTCAAAACCTTGTGAGAAAAAATTAGATCTGCAAAATACTCACCATGCCTCTTTTTAAATTCCTTGGGGTGTCTACTTTCCAGAAAGGGGTCATTTGGGGGGGTTTGGTGCTATCCTGGCATTTCAGGGCCTCCGAAACTGTGATAGGAAGTGAAATGAGGAAGTTACACACCTCCAGGCTTTCAAAGTGGTCATTGGATTTCAGGCCCCTGTATGTGGCTAGGCTCCCAAAAAGTCTCACACATGTGGTACCCCCATACTCAGGAGAAGTAGCAGAATGTATTTTGGGGTGTAATTCCACATACAGTGAGGAACAGAAGTATTTGTACACCTTGCGATTTTGCAAGTTCTCCCACTTAGAAATCATGGAGGGGTCTGACATTCACATTGTAGGACATTCCCACTCTGAGAGACAGAATTCAGGAGATCCCATTGTATGATTTGTAAAGAATGTATTTGTCTCGCACGGCTGAACAGAAGTATTTGAACCCCTGAGAAGATCCGTGTTAATATTTGGTACAGAAGCCTTTGTTTGCAATTACAGAGGTCAGACGTTTCCTGTAGTTCATGACCAGGTTTGCACTGCAACAGGGATTTTGGCCCCCTCCTCCACACAGATCTCCTCTAGATCTGTCAGGTTTCAGGGCTGTCACTGAGCAACACGGAGTTTCAGCTCCCTCCAAAGATGTTCTATTGGATTTAGGTCTGGAGACTGGCTAGGCCACTCCAGAACCTTGATATGCTTCTTACGTAGCCACTCCTTGGTTCTTCTGGCTGTGTGCTTCGGGTCGTTGTCATGTTGGAAGACCCAGCCACGACCCGTCTTCAATGCTCTGACTGAGGGAAGGAGGTTGTTGCTCAAAATCTCACAAAAAATGGCCCCATTCATCCTCTCCTTAATACAGTGCAGTCGTCCTGTCCCCTTCGCAGAAAAGCACCCCAAAAGCATGATGTTACCACCCCCATGCTTCACAGTAGGGATGGTGTTCTTGGGATGCAACTCATCCTTCTTTTTCCTCCAAACACGACGAGTGAAGTTTAAAACAAAAAGTTCTACTTTGGTCTCATCTGACCACATGACTTTCTCCCATGCCTCCTCTGGATCATCCAGATGGTCATTGGCAAACTTCAGACGGGCCTGGACATGTGATGACTTGAGCAGAGGAACCTTCCGTGCAATGCATGATTTGAAACCATGACGGCGTAGTGTTCTACCGACAGTGACCTTTGAAACTGTGGTCCCAGCTCTCTTCATGTCATTGACCAGCTCCTCCCTTGTAGTTTTGGGCTGATTCCTCACCTTTCTTATCATCAGTGATACCCCACGAGGTGACATCTTGTATGGAGCCCCAGTCCGAGGGAGACTGACAGCCGTCTTTAGCCTCTTCCATTTTCTAACAATTGCTCCAACAGTTGATCTATTTTCACCAAGCTGCTTGGCAATTGCCCCGTAGCCCTTTCCAGCCTTGTGGAGGTCCACAATTTTGTCTCTGGTGTCTTTTGAAAGCTCTTTGGTCTTGCCCATGGTAGTAGTTGACATCTGACTGACTGTGGGGTGGACAGGTGTAAGGGACCGCCCGGCGGTACTACTAGCACTCCACTGAATAGGCGTCCCTAGCGCACGGAGTCTAAGTCCCAGGGTGCTTGTTCACCAGGGCCCCTGATGGTGGGGATGGACTTGGAGCTCCCTGAGACCAGGTCGTGGCTACTGGGTGCGCCCGTCAGTGGTAGTAGTATGCGCAAGGGGCTCCCACGGGGAAGAGTCTGATGTGAGGAGGTCAGAAGACCCCACTGCACGGGATGGATGGATGGATGAGCAAGGTCAGACGGGCCGGGTCGGTAACAGAGAGGGCAGCAAGGTACAAGGCAGCGGGCATAGAATGGTCGGGTCACACGCCAGGTCAGCAACAGCAGGTCAAATCCAATAGGGGGCATTCAGGAGAGAGGTCAGGCAAAGCAAGGGTCAGAATAGGAGAAAACAGCAAGGTCAGGAATAATCCGGGTCAATAACTTACAGGGTACAGGTTCACAGGATACAGGATGCAGGAAAGACCAGAAGGCACTGAATGACAGCTCAGGGTCGTTTAAATATCCCGCCCTGCGCTGCCATTGGTGCCCAGCGGGCGGCCGCGGCTTCTACTGCGCATGAGCGAACTCGAACGCCGCGGCCGGCCCGGACCCAGTGCTCGAGTCCCTGCGCTGGGCGGCATACTGCGCCTGCGCCGGGACCAACGCGGCGGGGATCGAGGGGATCCCTGACATTGCCCCCCCCCTACGGGCAACCTCCGGATGCCCACCCGATCTCTCCACCACGGGTGATCGCGAAAGAACCTCCGGACAAGTCTGGGTGCATGGACATTATGGGCTGGTTCCCAAGAATTGTCCTCAGGACCATAGCCCTTCCATTTGATAAGGAATTGGGTCTGGCCTCCCCTCCTTCGACACTTCAGGATTGTTTCAACCTCAAACTCTTCTTCTCCTTCGACCGTTACCGCTTCCGGGGGTCTAGATTCCCGGTCAGGGAAGGCATCTGAGACCACTGGCTTCAGCAGGGACACATGAAAGACCGGGTGGATCTTGAGCGTGTCAGGGAGGGCGAGTTCGTAGGCTACTTCGTTAACCATCCGTTTAATGCAGAAGGGGCCTATAAATTTGGGTCCCAATTTCTTTGACGGGCAAAGCATCTTTAGATTGGACGTCGCCAGCCAAACCTTCTCCCCAGGCCGCAATACCAGATCTCCTCTCCGTTTCCTGTTGAATGCTTTCCTGTAGTCTTCCTGGGCCCGACTGATGGCCACTTGAAGCTTCTTATTGTTCGCAGCGAAGAACGATACCACATCTTGTGTTGCTGGTACTGGGCATTCCGACACCAAATCCGGGAGGAAGACTGGGTGAAAGCCATAGTTGGCAAAGAACGGGGACTGCCCTGTTGCTGAGTGGCGGGCGTTGTTATACGCAAATTCCGCTAAAGGAAGAAGTGGCAGCCAGTCATCTTGAGTAAACGAGGTATAGCATCTTAAGTATTGCTCCAAGGTCTGATTGGTCCTTTCGGTTTGACCGTTAGTTTGAGGGTGGAACGCAGAGGAGAGAGATAATTTGATGTCCAGGGCTTTGCACAGTGCCCTCCAGAATCTGGACGTGAACTGGACCCCTCGGTCCGAGACGATGTCTTCAGGGACCCCATGCAACCTGACTACCTCACGAATGAAGACTTGCGCGGTCTCGGCCGCCGAGGGGGTTTTCTTCAACGGGATGAAGTGGGCCATCTTGGACAAGCGGTCCACGACTACCAGGATTGCCATGTGGTCTCGGGATGGCGGAAGCTCGACTATAAAGTCTAGTGAGATCTTTTGCCAAGGCCGTTCAGGAATAGGTAAGGGTCGCAGCAGACCCCAAACCTTGTTTCTTGCTGGCTTGTTCTTCTGGCAGGTGACACAGGACCTGACATAGCCCTTACAATCCTTAGCCATGTCTGGCCACCAGAATGAGCGTCGGAGAAGTTCCAGGGTCTTTTCTGGGCCAAAGTGCCCCGCCATTGGGTGGTCGTGGCAATGCCCCAAGACCAAGGTTCGGGTTTCTTCCGGCACCACAATTCGGTCTTCCCTCCATAGGAGTCCCCCCTTGTTCCGGAGTGGCCCTCCGCCTGGGGTAGAGAAGTTTGTGGATGCCTCCATTAGCCTGGAACGAAGATCCGACTGAAGGGCCAAGAAGTTACCCGAGGACAGGATGGTGTCAGGTACTGGGGTCTCCTTGGCGTCTTCGTACATCCGTGATAACGCATCCGGCTTAGTGTTCTTTGATCCCGGCCGGTACGTAATGTGGAAGTTGAATCTCGAAAAGAATAGTGCCCATCTCGCCTGTCGCGGGCGTAGACGCTTGGCGGTTCTCAGATACTCTAGGTTCTTGTGGTCAGTAAATATTAAGATGGGGTGCACCGCACCTTCCAGCAGGTACCTCCATTCCTCTAACGCCGTTTTGATCGCTAGTAGCTCTCGATCACCGATATCATAGTTCCTCTCCGCTGGGGTCAGCTTCCATGAGAAGAACGCTACAGGGTGGAGCAGTTCCTTGGTACCTTTTCGTTGGGAGAGGATGGAGCCTACCGCATTCTCCGATGCATCTACCTCCAAGATATAGGGCAGAGCGGCGTCTGGGTGACCCAAAATGGGTGCCGAAGTGAACAGCTTCTTTAAGACTTCAAAAGCTCCCTGCGCTTCTGGTGTCCATCTGAATCGGGTTCCCAGCTTGGTTAGCTGAGTAATGGGGGAGACCAGACCCGAGAAGTTCTTGATGAACTTCCGGTAAAAATTTGCAAAGCCGATGAATCGTTGGACGCCTTTCCTATCTGTGGGTTCAGGCCAATCCAGTATTGCAGCGACCTTCTGGGGATCCATCGCGACCCCCCGCGGTGGAGATAATCAGGCCCAAGAAGACAATGCTGGATTGTTCAAAACAACATTTTTCTGCCTTGGCGTACAACCCATGCTGCCGCAACCGCCCCAATACTTTTGCTACATGTATTCTGTGTTCCCCCAAAGACGGGGAGAAAATCAGAATGTCGTCTAAATAAACGATCACGAAGACATCCAGAAAGTCCCTAAAAATATCATTCACAAAGTGTTGAAAAGTGGCCGGAGCATTGCACAACCCGAACGGCATGACCAGATATTCAAAATGACCGAAGCGGGTGCGGAAGGCCGTCTTCCACTCGTCCCCCTCCCTTATGCAAATCAAGTTGTACGCCCCCCTCAGATCCAGCTTGGTAAAAACCACTGCTGACTTTAAACTTTGGAACAGCTCAGGTACTAATGGTAGTGGGTAACGGTTTTTTATCGTGACCCTGTTCAATTCCCTGTAATCGATACATGGCCTTAAGGTTTTGTCCTTCTTTTCAACAAAGAAGATTCCCGCCCCCGCCGGTGAGGTGGAGTGGCGGATGAACCCCTTCTGGAGGCTGTCCTCGATATATTCCTTTAGGGCCCCCAATTCGGGCTCTGAAAGGGGGAAGATTCGCCCAAAAGGAATTTCTGAGCCGGGTAACAGGTCAATGGGGCAGTCATAAGGGCGGTGGGGGGGTAGAGTATCAGCTCCCCGTTTGCTGAACACATCTAAAAACCCATGGTAGACCGCAGGGATTACTTGTTTTAATTCAGCTTCCCCCTCAGAGCACAGGAGGATTTGGGGGGCCCCCGGGCCCGAAGTGCGGCAGTATATCCGACAGTATGGGGAAGGGAACGTGATTACTCCGGTCTCCCAGTCAATCTGGGAGTTATGGGCCCGTAACCATGGGAGCCCCAGAATGACTGGGAAGAGGGGTGAAGCTATAGCATCCAGGCGGAGGAATTCCTGGTGCTGGCCGGCAATGACAGTGGTGATGGAGGGGGTTTCCTGGTTCACTACCCCCGATTTTATTCGGGAACCGTCGGCCAAATAAATATTGAACCCCTTCTGTTTCAATTGAAGGGGAATACCCTGCTGGTGAGCAAAATTAATATCCACGAAGCAGCTGCATGCCCCAGAGTCAATTATGGCCGATACTTCCACGCTCCTTTCTGGAAGCTGAAAGGAAAGGGGTACCACTAAGTATTGGGATGGACCAACATTGCCAATGGATAAGGAAGAAGAGGTGCACTTACTCAGTTTCTGCGGGCAGGAACGCGCCATATGACCAGCTTCGCCACAATAGAGGCACAGGTTCTGGGATCGTCTGCGCAGATGTTCCTCTGGGGATAGTTTAGGCCGTGCCAGGCCGAGCTGCATGGGTTCGGGGTTATCTCCAGGTGGCCGGTTTTGGACGACTGGCCTAGGTGTTTGACTGGGACCCTGAAATGATCCCCAGGGATTTCCATGACCCTGGCCGGACCTCTCAAACCTGCGTTCCCGCAGTCTACGGTCAATTTTAATGGTCAGTGCTATTAAGTCCTCTAAAGTCTCAGGTACCTCCACCCGGGCGAGCTCGTCTTTCAGGCCATCTGATAGGCCAATACGGAACTGATGCAGGAGTGCAAACTCGTTCCAGCGAGTATCCCCCATCCATCGCCTAAATTCAGCTGCGTACTCCTCCGCCGCTCGGCGGCCTTGCCGGAGCGTGTACAGAGTAGCTTCAGCAGAAGCTGCCCGCTGTGGGTCATCATAAAGGATGGCCATAGCATCAAAAAAACTGTCAACCGAACTGAGGTGAGGGTCGTTTTTTCCCCGTAATCGATGGGCCCAGTCTTGGGGTTCACCCTGCAGGAGGGAGATGACGAACCCCACCTTCACGGATTCAGTCACGAAGGTTCGGGGTTGTAGCTCAAAATAGAGGAGGCAGGACTCGCGGAATGATCTAAAACGTGTGCGGTCCCCGTGGAAACGTTCCGGTAAGGGTACTCGGGGGTCGGCCGCCGGGAGTGGTGCGGATGCCCCAGACACCAGCACAGGGGCTGCTACAGCTGGAGATGTGGGGACCGCGGCCTGTGGGGCGGGAGCGGATATAGTGCAGGCCTGGAATTGAGTTTCAATCCGCTGACATCTATCCTGCAGGGCCGATACGGTCTGTGTCAAATTGGACAGGTGCCTGCAGATCTCCTCCAGCGGCGAGGGACCTCCTCTAGACTCAGTCATGGCCTTCTGGTACTGTAAGGGACCGCCCGGCGGTACTACTAGCACTCCACTGAATAGGCGTCCCCAGCGCACGGAGTCTAAGTCCCAGGGTGCTTGTTCACCAGGGCCCCTGATGGTGGGGATGGACTTGGAGCTCCCTGAGACCAGGTCGTGGCTACTGGGTGCGCCCGTCAGTGGTAGTAGTATGCGCAAGGGGCTCCCACGGGGAAGAGTCTGATGTGAGGAGGTCAGAAGACCCCACTGCACGGGATGGATGGATGGATAAGCAAGGTCAGACGGGCCGGGTCGGTAACAGAGAGGGCGGCAAGGTACAAGGCAGCGGGCATAGAATGGTCGGGTCACACGCCAGGTCAGCAACAGCAGGTCAAATCCAATAGGGGGCATTCAGGAGAGAGGTCAGGCAAAGCAAGGGTCAGAATAGGAGAAAACAGCAAGGTCAGGTATAATCCGGGTCAATAACTTACAGGGTACAGGTTCACAGGATACAGGATGCAGGAAAGACCAGAAGGCACTGAATGACAGCTCAGGGTCGTTTAAATATCCCGCCCTGCGCTGCCATTGGTGCCCAGCAAGCGGCCGCGGCTTCTACTGCGCATGCGCGAACTCGAACGCCGCGGCCGGCCCGGACCCAGTGCTCGAGTCCCTGCGCCGGGCGGCATACTGCGCCTGCGCCGGGACCAACGCGGCGGGGATCGAGGGGATCCCTGACAACAGGTGTCTTTTAACAGCTCAGACAGGTGCTACTAAGTTAGATTCATGAGTGGAGTAGAGGTGGACTTTTTAAAGGCGCAGTAACAGGTCTTTGAGAGCCAGAATTCTTGCTGTTTCTCAGGTGTTCAGCAGTGCAAGACAAATACATTCTTTACAAATCATACAATGTGATTTCCTGAATTTTTTTTAAATTCTGTCTCTCAGAGTGGGAATGAACCTACAATGTGAATTTCAGACCCCTCCATGATTTCTAAGTGGGAGAACTTGCAAAATCGCAGGGGGTTCAAATACTTCTGTTCCTCGCTGTATACCCATGGCTTGTGTGAGAAATAAATCATCTAAATTACAACTTTGTGTAGAAAAAAAAATGTTTTTGTGATTTTCCAGAAACTTGTGGACAAAATAAATCTTCCATGCACTCAATATGCCTCTCAGCAAATAGCTTAGGGTGCCTACTTTCTGAAAAGGGGTCATTTGGGGGTGTTTGTACTGTCCTGGTATTTGGAGGTGTTTGTACTGTCCTGGTATTTGGGGGTGTTTGTACTATCCTGGTATTTGGAGGTGTTTGTACTGTCCCGGTATTTGGGGGTGTTTGTACTGTCCCGGTATTTGGAGGTGTTTGTACTGTCCCGGTATTTGGGGGTGTTTGTACTGTCCCGGTATTTGGGGGTGTTTGTACTGTCCCGGTATTTGGAGGTGTTTGTACTGTCCCGGTATTTGGGGGTGTTTGTACTGTCCCGGTATTTGGGGGTGTTTGTACTGTCCCGGTATTTGGGGGTGTTTGTACTGTCCCGGTATTTGAAGGTGTTTGTACTGTCCCGGTATTTGGAGGTGTTTGTACTCTCCCGGTATTTGGAGGTGTTTGTACTGTCCCGGTATTTGGAGGTGTTTGTACTGTCCCGGTATTTGGGGGTGTTTGTACTGTCCCGGTATTTGGGGGTGTTTGTACTGTCCCGGTATTTGGGGGTGTTTGTACTGTCCCGGTATTTGGGGGTGTTTGTACTGTCCCGGTATTTGGGGGTGTTAGTACTGTCCCGGTATTTGGAGGTGTTTGTACTGTCCCGGTATTTGGGGGTGTTTGTACTGTCCCGGTATTTGGAGGTGTTTGTACTGTCCTGGTATTTGGGGGTGTTTGTACTGTCCTGGTATTTGGGGGTGTTAGTACTGTCCTGGTATTTGGGGGTGTTTGTACTGTCCTGGTATTTGGGGGTGTTTGTACTGTCCTGGTATTTGAAGGTGTTTGTACTCTCCTGGTATTTGGAGGTGTTTGTACTCTCCTGGTATTTGGGGGTGTTTGTACTGTCCTGGTATTTGGGGGTGTTTGTACTGTCCTGGTATTTGGGGGTGTTTGTACTGTCCTGGTATTTGGGGGTGTTTGTACTGTCCTGGTATTTGGAGGTGTTTGTACTGTCCTGGTATTTGGGGGTGTTTGTACTGTCCTGGTATTTGGGGGTGTTTGTACTGTCCTGGTATTTGGGGGTGTTTGTACTGTCCTGGTATTTGGGGGTGTTAGTACTGTCCTGGTATTTGGAGGTGTTTGTACTGTCCTGGTATTTGGGGGTGTTTGTACTGTCCTGGTATTTGGAGGTGTTTGTACTGTCCTGGTATTTGGGGGTGTTTGTACTGTCCCGGTATTTGGGGGTGTTAGTACTGTCCTGGTATTTGGGGGTGTTTGTACTGTCCTGGTATTTGGAGGTGTTTGTACTCTCCTGGTATTTGGAGGTGTTTGTACTGTCCTGGTATTTGGGGGTGTTTGTACTGTCCTGATATTTGAGCACCTTAAGAAATGTGATGAGCAGTCAGAAAGTAAAAGCTGTGTAAATTCCATTATCTCTCCCATAGTTTGTAGACACTATAACTGTCACACAAAGCAATAAATATACACTTATTGGGATTTTTTTAACCAAAAACATGGAGCAGAATACATTTTGGCCTAAATTTATGATGGAATTTTAGTTTTTTTTGGATATTTTTTACGACCGAAATGCGAAAATGTTTTTTTCAAAAAAATTTTTTTTTTCAAAACTTTTTCTGTTTATAGCGCCAAAAATAAAAAGTGCACAGGTGATCAAATACCACCAAAAGAAAGCTCTATTTGTGTGAAAAAAAGGACGTAAATTTTGTTGGGTGCAGCATTGCATGACCAATTATCAGTTGAATTAGTGCAGCACTGAGTAGCAAAAAGAGGCGTGGTCATTAGGGGGGTAAATCCTCAGGAGGGCGAGGGGTTAATGATATTTTACAGTATCGCACTATTTGTTTTGTTTTCCATTGTCATCCAATCGTGGGAGTCGTTTCTGGAGGGTATTGAGTACAGAGTTCTCTGGGAGGACACGCCCAGTCACTTTCAGCTTGTTTGACTCTTTTACCATATCAGCAAAGAGTTCACCCCATCCGGTGAGTGCGGATAGAGCATTAATCACGGATGATGTGAGCACATTTTTTGAAGAATTTTGGAGCACGGATTCTTTTGCGATTGAGCACAATTCATATATTTAAAAAAAAAAATGTTTTTGTGTGGACTTTATATTTATTTATTACTAAAGACTGGGCCCCTTTCTGAACGTGCTATAAAGGCCTTAATGGCAGCTTCCACTTCCATACCACCTTTCACTATAACTTGGTGAAGAATTTTGCCTAGTCACCTGACATAGTCTGACAGCTTCTCATTCTCTTGTTGTCAAGTATGCTTGGAGAGATAGATCAACTTTTTGACTCACATAGATTTCTCGAAGAGCCTCCAGGCATTCAGGTGCAGTGCATCTTATCGTTCTTTAGATTCCAGATTGTGTCTGAATCTGGACCCCGTAGGCTCTTGATCACTCTCTGACTCTTGACATTGTCAGCCCCTTACCACTCCTCGATGGCTTGAATTGAAGACCTTCTAATAGCTTCCCAAACTCAGCCACAAGAGAAGCTGAGAGACCTTTAATGGTCATGGCAGGAGCGGAGGTGGCTACTTTTGGGTCAGATGTGGCTCGCCCAGAGCTTTCTGGATTTGGTCTTGGTCTGCCTAATTGGATTAACTGGGCTTCAATTGAATCAGCCAGTTGGAGACTTCCCTCTTGCAGCACAGGAGGAATCCCTTTCTTCCATTCTGTCGGGACACAGGTGCGAAGAGTGTATGGATTTGTCTTCACAGTTAAGGTTGAATACTTGCTGGCCAGGGACCAACGCTACTGGTGTCTGTCACACCTGTTCTGCAGACCATGTGCCCCCAGGTACACTATACCAATCACCACACAGTTCCAGTTACCCATTTTTTCTTGGGACCACTTATCAGCTGCTGTGGGTTCCATGGTTATCTTCTTCTGGCTCATTAAATGACTTACTGGCACATACAGCAGAGGAATCCTGGACCAGCCCCCACATGTAGTGCCTCACCCTCAGGAGCCAATGGTTGATTTTGGTGCTCTGCTCTTGTTTAGCCCTATGTGAGGCCTCAGTCCCACTGACACCACCAGTTTATTGTTCTGTGGACCTTAACAAGCACACAAGAATTACACTTACAACTCTATGAAAGAATAATAGAATGTATTGAAAAGTTAAAGTCAACCAGCATAAACATAATAATGAGCACACAATTATATTCACAGGGTCCCTTGCAGAGATTTTAAATTCCAGCATATACTGTGATCCCCAATGGCATAAACTGTAGCTCTCTATATGAGATGATTTGCCCCAAGTGACCACAAAAGTAATAACAGAGATCAGGCTATGCCACTTGAGAGCTCTCAGACAAGGGGACTAGGGTTAGTCCTGAGGAGAAGAATTTATAGTTAAACACAAGTCTGCCTTCAGGATAAAGTTGTCTAACTATAGTCCTTAAAGTGAACCTTCTACCGGCTAGGTTGGGGCCCTTGAAGACATTGGGAGAAGGACATGTCAACTTCTTGCAAGTGGACACTATCTGTCAGGGCAGGAGCTGAGGAACGGACAGGCAGGCCTAACAATGTAACGCACTGGCTGACGACAACCACCACCCACAAACCAAAGTCCCTCAGGGCGCGGAGTCTAAGTCCCAGGCTGCCCTTCACCAGGGCCCCTGATGGTGGGGATGGACTTGACGCAGCCAGGAACCAGGTCGCGGCCCCCGAGACACCTCAGCTGCGGTAATGGCCGCCGCCAATGGCGTGTAGCTGGTGGAAGAAACAAAAGAGTAGTCAGACAAGCCGGGGTCAACAACAACAGGACAGCAGACGAGAATCACAGGTCACAAGCCGGGTTCAGCAACAGAGGGTCAGATCAAAGGAGAATACAGAGAATAGTCAAGTCATAAGCCGAATCAGAATACCAGGAGAGTCACAAGAGTCAGAACAGAGTAATAGCAACACAAAGACACAAGTGCAAAGAGCATGTGCGGGCCACAGGCTTATATGTCATCAGCCAAACCCCTCTGGGGGGTGGACCTCAGAGACCTAAAGACATAAAAAGGATACCCATCATGCACAGCAGAATCCAAGATGGACGCCAGCACATGGAGTAACATAACCTCAGGGAAAAGGTAGGACCTTGACAGTACCTCCTCCTCAAGGGCCCCTCCCCCTCCGTGGCTCAACAAAAGGTTTCTGAGGAAAGCGGGTATGAAAAGCGCGGAGGAGGGCAGGAGCATGGACATCCGCGGAAGGAACCCAGGAACGCTCCTCAGGACCATAACCGCGCCAATGAACCAGGAACTGTAATCGACCGCGCACCAATCGAGAGTCCAGGATCCGGCTCACCTCATACTCCTCATGACCGTCAACCCAGACAGGACGGGGCCGAGGCAGAGAGGTAGTGAAGCGATTGCAGATCAAAGGTTTCAACAGGGAAACATGAAAGATATTGGAGATCCGCATCCCAGACGGAAGGGCAAGGGCATAGGCCACCGGATTCACTTTGCGGAGAATACGGAAAGGACCGACAAAACGGGGAGCTAGTTTGGATGTGGGCACCCGAAGATTGAGGTTGCGAGTAGACAACCACACCCGATCGCCGACCTGGTATGAAGGAGCGGGCAACCGTCTGCGATCAGCCTGGAACTTTTGGCGCTGAGCTGAGTCCCTCAAGGCCCTCTGGATCTGCCCCCATGAAGAACGCAGGGCAGCAAGATGGTTCTCCACAGCCGGAATGTCCTGTGGTGAGAACCTCTCAGGTAATACTGTGGGTTGGAACCCATAGTTGGCCATGAAGGGCAACATCCCGGAGGAGGAGTTGACCGCCGAGTTCCTGGCAAACTCTGCCCAAGGCAGGAGATCGGCCCAATCGTCCTGATGGTCTGAAATATAACATCGAAGGAATTGTTCTAAGGCCTGATTGGAACGCTCCGCAGCCCCATTGGACTGCGGGTGGTAGGCTGAGGAAAAGGAGAGACTAATACCCAACTGGGAGCAGAAGGCGCGCCAGAATCTGGACACGAACTGACTCCCGCGGTCCGAGAAAATCACCTTAGGCAACCCATGCAGGCGAAAAATCTCCCTGGAAAAGACCGTGGCCAGTTCTTGCGCTGTTGGTAATTTCTTGAGTGGAATGCAATGGCACATCTTGGAAAACCAATCGACGATCATGAGGATGACCGTATGACCCCGAGACACCGGGAGGTCTACAATAAAGTCCATACCTAGGTGTGACCAAGGACGCTCCCCATTGGGAATGGGTTGCAGAAGACCCAAAGGGAGATGCCGTGGAGACTTATTCTGGGCACAGATCGAACATGCCGCTACATAAGAGGCAATGTCGGCACGGAGGGTTGGCCACCAGAATAAGCGAGAGACGACCCAACACAGCTGGTTCTTCCCCGGATGCCCGGCAGTTTTGGCGTTATGGTAGGTACGCAGCAGGCGGGTGCGCAATCCCTCGGGTACAAAACATCTACCCTCCGGCCTCCCGGGAGGAGCATCAGACTGAGCCGCCAAAATCTGCTCCCCAAGAGGAGAGGTCAGACTGGTGCGAATGGCGGCCAGGATCTGATCTGGAGGAATAACAGAGATTGGCTCAGAGTCTTCCCTGGACAACTCAGAGTATTGCCGTGATAACGCATCAGCCCTGACATTCTTGGAACCAGGCAAATAAGAAACCACATAGTTGAAGCGTGACAAGAACAGAGCCCATCTGGCCTGGCGGGGTGTCAATCTTTTGGCCTCCGAAAGATACGTCAGGTTCTTATGATCGGTAAGAATGAGGACCGGAACCGCGGAGCCCTCGAGCAGGTGCCTCCATTCCTTGAGAGCCAGAATGATTGCCAACAACTCCCTATCTCCAATCTGGTAGTTGCACTCTGCAGAGGAAAGCTTCCTGGAGTAGAATCCACAGGGAAGTAGGGGTCCATCGGGCGACCGATGTTGAGACAGGAGAGCGCCTACTCCCGTCTCGGATGCATCAACCTCAAGAACAAAGGGCAATCCAGGATTGGGATGAGACAGTATCGGAGCCGACGCGAAGGCGGATTTCAGAGCCTCGAACGCTACGATGGCCTCGGGTGGCCACTCGTGAGGATTACTGCCCTTCTTGGTTAGGTCTGAGAGAGGCTTTGCCAGCGTGGAGAAGTTCCGGATGAACTTTCGATAGTAGTTGGCAAAACCCAAAAAACGCTGAATGGGCCGAAGACCATTGGGACGAGGCCACTGCAGAACCGCCGAAACCTTCTGAGGGTCCATGGAGAATCCCTCCGCAGAAATGATGTAGCCTAAAAAGGCAACTTGGGATCGATGGAATTCGCACTTCTCAAGTTTACAAAAAAGTTCGTTCTCACGTAATCGTTGCAGCACCTGCTTGACATCCTGGATATGGGACTCCATGGAGGCAGAGTAAACCAGGATGTCATCCAAGTAAACTACCACGCACTGCTGCAACAAGTCACGAAGGACATCATTTATGAATTCCTGAAACACTGCGGGCGCGTTACACAACCCGAAGGGCATCACCAGGTATTCGTAGTGACCGGTTCTGGTGTTAAACGCGGTCTTCCACTCATCCCCCTGTTTGATCCGTACGAGGTTGTACGCCGCCCTAAGGTCAAGTTTGGTAAAGACTGTTGCCCCCTTAAGGCGGTCGAATAACTCAGTAATCAAGGGGATCGGGTAGGCATTCTTAGTGGTGATTCGATTAAGACCCCTATAATCGATGCAAGGCCTCAATTCACCACCCTTCTTCTTTACAAAGAAAAAGCCCGCTCCTGCTGGGGAAGTAGACTTACGAATGTGCCCCCGGGAAAGCGCATCCGCAACGTATTCCTCCATGGCCTTATTCTCCGCAACCGAGAGAGTATACACCCTGCCACACGGAGGAGTGGCACCGGGTTGCAAGGATATGGCGCAGTCGTAAGGACGATGAGCAGGTAAGGCACCAGCGCGTACCTTATCAAACACGTCCTGGTACTCCCCATAATCAGAGGGCAACGCAGAGTCCGAGGAGGCACACAACACCTTAACCGGCCCACTGATGCACCCGGCCCCACACTGTGGAGACCACGAGAGAATCTCGGCTGTTTGCCAATTGAAGGTTGGATTGTGCATCTGGAGCCAGGGATACCCCAAAACCACCGAATAGTGCAGAGAAGAAATCACCTGGAAACAGGCCAACTCCCTGTGAACAGCCCCAATAGCTACTTCCACTGGCACAGTCTCGTGGGTAACCTGCGGTGGTTGCAGGGGCCTGCCATCTATCGCCTCGAGAACCAATGGGGTAACTCGAGCCTGCAGGGGAATGGAGTGCTGGGCAGCAAACGAGCTGTCCATAAACAACCCGCTGGCCCCAGAATCTACCAACGCCTGGGCCGTCACCGAGCCCTCCGCCCAAGAGAGGACAACGGTGATCAGTGGCTTATCTCTGCGGAACACCGGGGACGAGGAGACTCCACCCAAGATCTGTCCCCGACAGGATCTCAGGTGCGAGCGTTTCCCGGACGGACCGGACAGGACTGCCGAAAGTGCCCACCAAGACCACAGTACAGGCAGCGACCCTCCCGACGCCGAGCGGCCCGCTCCCCCTCGGAAAGGCGAGCAAACCCCAGCTGCATGGGCTCACCACCAGACAATCCATCCCCAGGAGGCGTGGGAGGAGAGGGAGGAACGGGTGGGACAGAAAACGCAGGTGCCAGTCGATTGGAAGGCCTCCGCAGGCGTTCCTTGAGTGAAGGCCTCTCCCTGAGCCTGGTGTCAATCAGGATCAGGAAAGAGATGAGCTCCTCCAACTCCACAGGCAGTTCCTTAGCTGCAATCTCGTCCTTCAGTGTGTCAGAAAGACCAAGGGAAAACGCAGCCACCAGAGCCTCATTGTTCCAACCGACCTCAGCCGCCAGGGTACGAAACTCTATGGCGTACTCGGCCACAGTCCGTGAACCCTGATGCATGGTCATGAGCAGCTTGGCCGCCGAGGCGGAACGAGCCGGTACATCGAATACCCTATGGAAGGCATCGACAAAACCGGAAAAATCTTGAATCACCGGGTCGTTCCTCTCCCATAATGGATTTGCCCAGGCCAAGGCCTTGTCTGAGAGTAGTGAAATTAGGAACCCAACCTTTGACCTCTCAGACGGGAAAGCGTGGGGTATTAATTCAAAATAAATACCCACCTGGTTGAGGAACCCACGACACTGACTCGGCTCACCCCCAAAGCGCTGTGGAAGAGGGGCAGAGCCAGTCATACCTCTGGGTGCCACTGCTGCAGCCACCGAGGTGGTGGACGCAATAGGCGGAGAAGCAGCGGGAGAGACCACCGGAGTGACTACCGGCCTAATAGCACCAGGAGCAAGGTGTGCAGTGCGTGCAAGCAGAGTTTGCAATGCCTGAGCGAACTGATCCAACAGGTGATCCTGTTGATCGAGTCTGGCGACTAGCGTTGGGAGTGAAGGCGTGCCTGCACCGTCAGGGTTCATGGCACTTGTGTAATGTCAGGGCAGGAGCTGAGGAACGGACAGGCAGGCCTAACAATGTAACGCACTGGCTGACGACAACCACCACCCACAAACCAAAGTCCCTCAGGGCGCGGAGTCTAAGTCCCAGGCTGCCCTTCACCAGGGCCCCTGATGGTGGGGATGGACTTGACGCAGCCAGGAACCAGGTCGCGGCCCCCGAGACACCTTAGCTGCGGTAATGGCCGCCGCCAATGGCGTGTAGCTGGTGGAAGAAACAAAAGAGTAGTCAGACAAGCCGGGGTCAACAACAACAGGACAAAACAGTACAGGACAGCAGATGAGAATCACAGGTCACAAGCCGGGTTCAGCAACAGAGGGTCAGATCAAAGGAGAATACAGAGAATAGTCAAGTCACAAGCCGAATCAGAATACCAGGAGAGTCACGAGAGTCAGAACAGAGTAATAGCGACACAAAGACACAAGACACAAGTGCAAAGAGCATGTGCGGGTCACAGGCTTATATGTCATCAGCCACGCCCCTCTGGGGGGTGGACCTCAGAGACCTAAAGACATAAAAAGGATACCCATCATGCACAGCAGAATCCAAGATGGACGCCAGCACATGGAGTAACATAACCTCAGGGAAAAGGTAGGACCTTGACACTATCAAAGGCTCAGACTAGCTGTAGGTCTGTGACCCACTCACCACTCTCTCTGTCTGGAATCCTCCTGTATCGGTTGGCTGAAGTGTTGGAGGGGCCCTCCTTTATTTGATGACTCTTACTTGTGGCAGGAAAGATGACAACACTCTGGCAGTTCATCTTTGGGATTCCTTAAGTGGGTCTGAATAGCAGCAGCCTGGTTCACAGACTGGTGATCCAGAAAGGGTACCGGAACAGGTGATGGCGTAACAAAGCCTAGCTTACTCGAGCTTGCTGGGTCAGGGTACATCAGCGATCAGCATACTGCAGATCAGCGGCTCTTGCCACTCCCAGCGAGACACACCACAGTCTTTTTTCAGTCACTGGTTGGTGTTCTCCACAACTTCCTTACTATTTCATGGGCTTTTCCTATTATTAAAACGTCTCCTGATCCCAGGCATCACTGGATACTGTAGTCAACGGCAATGATTCTAATCCCCTCCAAACGACATCTCCCAGAATGCCGCAGCCCAAAGACAATCACAAGCTAAAAAGCACACCTGCTTCTGCCATCTCATGGATGAAAGGGAGTCCTGCAGCACCAGTAACATTACTTTCTATTACATCCCCATACATTTAGCACATCACAGATTTGTGAGATTTACCAGTGAAACAATTCTGCCTGAGCCATGTCTAATTTCTCTCTCCTCTCTTCTCATCCCCTTAATAAAATGATGTACCCTATGCAGGCACTTGTTTAACCACCACACAGAGGTACGTTGTTTCGTCAAGACCCTTGTTTCAGCAGGGCAGCGTCTGTGCCCAGGACAGCCACCCCTTCTTCCTTCCCCTTGTCTGCCATCGCTTGCTATGGGGGCACTTGTGTGGGTCTGCTCCCAAGCTAGCACTGTGTGTCAATAGACATCAATGGCCTGTGATTGACAGCAGTGGGAGCCAATGGTAAGTATAAGGAGGGGGCTGGGGGGCTGCATACAGAAAGTTTTTTACCTTGATGTATAGAATGCCTTAAAGTAGGAAACCTTCACCCTTTAGAACCACTTTCACCATACATTGATCTGCTGGAAGCTCTGTCTGTAACACCACGGGTCCCTATGAAACGTCTCTGCCAGGTTTTATGGCTGGAATGTAGCCGAGATACAGAGTCACATGTCTGCCATGCTCCATCACATGTACCGTAGGTGTCCCCTTCTGTCAGGTTTTAATTCTTTCCAAGTCCTAGTTGGGGAATTTTCCTTTATTTTCTGCCTTTGTGAGAATGATGATTGGGAAATAAAGAGAAAGGTAATCACTCCTACAGGGACATGGACAGCAATGAAAACCCATTTTTTCATACAGTATAGACCAGGGTTTCTCAACCAGGGTTCCATGGAACCACAGGGTTCCCTCAAAGGCTGAGCAATGAGCAATTGTTGCCTATCAGATAAGTTTCCACTGACACTACGGATCTTTAGCTATCTGTAAGGGGAAATTCTTCCCAATGACCTCAGGTGTAAGGAGCATTCTTCCCACTGACCATCACACTAATGTATCATGAGTTGTAGATATAGTCATTTTTAGCCGGGGTTCCCTGAGACCGGAAAGTTACTTCAAGAGTTCTTCTATGTTGAAAAGGTTGAGAAAGGCTGGTGTAGACAATCGTGAAATGTTTTAGTGCTTTGCCCCTGTTGGGGAGTTTTCTGAATATTGTGTTCCGATAAGCATTGCTAATGAAATAGGGAGTAAAGTTAAATTGGTGAAAACATTTTGAAACAGCTAGAAAGACTGCAGAAAGGATCTACCAATCCTGTACAACGGAGTGCTAAGGGGTTCAATAATTCTGTACCAATACAGATCCTAATCAGCATGTCCCTCCAACTCATTAAACACCATAGCTCATTCTACTGACCAATTTTTGTTGTGGGTTTTCCCTAGAAGAGTGGGTCTTGTGTCCAAACACCCAACAAACATCAAATCATATACGACTCATTCGCCCCTATTGGACATCCCCACCCTGGGATGTAAGATATTTTACTAGAAAAAATATATATATATCTAGGGAAATATATTTTATAATTGAATAATTGTAATTCTGAACTACTGAAGGTGTACTGAGTAAGAAATATAAGAATAAACAAACTTTGTTAGATCAGCTACACTGCTGGATATAGATTTCATATTTTCAGATTGATGTTACTAATATCGTTCTTTGTTCTGTAGTGTAAATCGGTCTCAGTCGATGTTTCTATTCTTCCCTTCTTTGTTCTGTAGTGTAAATCGGTCTCAGTCGATGTTTCTATTCTTCCCTTCTTTGTTCTGTAGTGTAAATCGGTCTCAGTTGATGTTTCTATTCTTCCGTTCTTTGTTCTGTAGTGTAAATCGGTCTCAGTCGATGTTTCTATTCTTCCCTTTCTTTGTTCTGTAGTGTAAATCGGTCTCAGTCGATGTTTCTATTTTTCCGTTCCTTGTTCTGTAGTGTAAATCGGTCTCAGTCGATGTGTATAAAGTTCTGGTGATTGTGTCTCCTCCTGGGCAGATCTGCCGGTGACTGAGAGGATCTGCTGTGTGCCATGAGATGTTCTCTGCTCCTCTGTGTCTGTTACCTGCTCATCCTCGTCCTTCCCATCACATCCTATGGAGAAGTATTGACCCGAAGCTCAGCACCTCTTTGTAGACTTAACATGGAAAAGCCATTGTTTGAGTATGAATATTACCAGAAGGGAGACGTGATTATCGGAGGACTGATTTCTGCTCACTTTGGTAATAACTTTAGGAGAAATTTAAAGAACGGCATTGTTTCTGATTCATTGTTATGTTTCTCTTATTGTTTCTAGTAAGTCTCTTTTCATCATCTTTGCTCTGGCTGTATTTCTCAATAAAGAGAAAAAATAATGCTTTGTCTTCATTTTCACTATAATATTTTATGAAAATGTACAAATGTTTCTAATGATGTTTTATACATTTTCTGATTACTTGAGTCCAGTCTGTGTTTCACCAAAAATAAATGTGATAACTATGGCTTGCATAATACTTTGTCTTCAGGCCGTGCTGGGAATTCTGATAGATAGTCATGTCATGTGCCTATTGACGGCTCCTGCAGAATGAAAATCTTGATGTCTCTCTTTCTGTCAGGAGGGAGGGAGGTGTGCTGTCATTTAATAGCCTATTTGTATAGTCTCCTACTATTCAGGGATGGTCACAGTCAACAGTACAAAAAATGGCCGCTGCCCCAGTCTATAACTGGCCTTCACAGCAAGGAGCACATGGAAGGGCGACGCATGTCAAACAACAAAACAGAACAATTCCCGGCTCTAACTTGCCAGCCAGCCTGCAAACAAACCAAATTAACCTGTCTAGCAGTATGCATTAGAAACAGGGGTTTAGTTAGCACACATTTGCAAATACATGCATAAGCTACAGAGCCACGTCATGGAGCCCCAGTATGCTGTAGTTCCTAACGCTCCAATTTTAAGAGCCCCCATAGTAGAGGCACATGTATTTAATGGATAGACCAAGGGCAGATGTACTGGAGTGCCATGGTGAGGCTCTGTAGTTTACTGTTTGTACTGTTGAATTGTTGGTCGATGGGGTGCACTGGACACCTTGGCTGCCATTGTGCTACATGCTGGGTGTCCAGTGCGCTCCTGTACCTAAGGTGGGCTCCCTCAGTGTCCTTGGTCTATAAATTGAATACATGTGCCTTTACTATGGGGGCTCTTAAAATTTTAGAGTTAGGAACTACAGAATACTGGGGTGCCATGATGTGGCTCTGTAGCTTACGCATGTGTTTGCAAATGTGTGCTAACTAAACCCCTGTTTCTAACGCATACAGCTAGACAGGTTAATTCGGTTTGTTTGCAGGTTGGCTGGCAAGTTAGAGCCAAGAATTTGTCCTTTTTGTTGTTTGACATGCGTCACAGTCAAGCCTATTCACAACACAGCAGTAAGTCAGCCTGGTGCAAACTTAGGGGTATACATATAAAGCAATGAATATGACATTCAACAAATATTCACTGCAGGTGATTCTCCCAGCTAAATTTGCTTTAAATGACAGTGATTGATTCACCAGCAGTGAAAGATTGGCAAAGTCACATTTACTGCTTTATAAGTATGGCTTCTTGTTCCTCATGCTCACTACTTGCTTTCACTATGGATGAGCAAATCTAGGTTCAGACTGGTCAGCCCCCTGTTCAGCTGGAGCCAAGCATCATACACAGACATGGTATTTCTATTGCTTTTATATGGCCTCTTCTCTCTGTTAATGGTCACTAAGGAAGCAGTGGGTGCTGGCTCCTGCCACCTTCCTAGGAATCGTTGGCCCTGTCCTCATCAACATGGTGACAAGGTACTTTGCCAGGGGTGGTATGGTTCTGGCCCACTCTCTTTTGTATGGTTCAGGAGGGCTCCCACCACCTTTCCTGGCCAACCAGGCTGCATGCTTTGATTAAGGGTCTGAAATGGATTTTTAGGGGTAACCCCAATCATTTTTTTTGAGGTGTGAGGTCCCCCTTAAAATCCACACCAGACTCAAACACTGTGTAGGGTGCGCTACAAAGCAAATAAAGGTTTAAATTGCAGGTTGATTACGTTTTGATACTGACTTCTTTTTTTTAAGACATTTCCAAAGGTCTCCAAAATACATAGCATGCCTTTGCGTTTTGTACTTTTTTGTTTTCTAAGAAGCTGAAAATAAAATGTAATTTGCCAGCAATTCTAAAGGATAAATTCAACTTTTAGTAAAAAATATTAAATGCACATTTTTTTGTGGTAAAAAAATGTGAATTTATTATTGTTGTCTGCAGGGGCTTAGAAAGCATTACACCATGGTGGTGCAGGTCTCATGCAGATTTGTCAGTATTATTTGCTTGCCCGTACAGGGTGTATGGGATGTACGGGGTGTATGGGGATGTCCGGGTTGTACACTATGTATGGGATGTACGGGGTGTACACAGTGTATGGGGTGTATGGGATGTAGGGATGTATGGGGATGTACGGGGTGTACACAGTGTATGGGGTGTATGGGATGTACAGGGTGTATGGGGATGTATGGAGATGTAGGGGTATACGGGGATGTATGGATACATGGGGATGTACAGGGTGTATGGAGGTGTATGGGATGTATGGGGTGTGGGGGATATACGAGGTGTACAGGATGTATGGGGTGTATAGGGATGTACAGGGATGTAGGGGATGTATGGATGTATGGGGATTTACGGGGATGTACGAGATGTACGGGGTGTATGGAGGTGTATGGGATGTATGGGGTGTGGGAGATGTATGAGGTGTACGGGATGTATGGGGTGTATGGGGATGTGCGGGGATGTATGGGTGTATGGGATGTACGAGGTATATGGGGATGTACAGGGTGTATGGGGGTGTACAGGGATGTATGGGATGTATGAGATGTACAGGATGTATGAGGATGTATGAGGTGTACGAGATATACTGAATGTACGAGGATGTATGGGATGTACGGGGTGTATGGGGATGTATGAGGTGTACGAGATATACGGGATGTACGGGAATATATGGGGATGTATGGGGTGCATGGGATGTACGAGGTGTACGAGATGTATGGGATGTACGGGGATTTATGGGGTGTATGGGGTGTGCACGGTGTACGGGGTATACGGGATGTATGGGGATGTACGGGGATGTATGGGGATGTATGAGGTGTATTGGATGTACGAGGTGTACAGGGATGTATGGGCTGTATGGGGTATACAGGATGTATGGAATGTATGGGGTGTATGGGATGTACAGGGTGTACAGGTGTGTACGAAGTGTATGGGGATGTACGAGGTGAATGGGATGTACAGGATGTAAATGGTGTATGGGATGTATGGGGATAAACAGGGATGTATGGGATGTACGGGGATGTATGGGATGTATGAGGTGTACCGGATGTACGGGATGTACGGGATGTCCGGGGTGTAGGGGGATGTACGAGGTATACGAGATGTACGGGGTGTACGGGGATGTATGGGATGTACGGGGTGTATGGGGGAGTAAGGGATGTATGGGGTGTACAGGGATGTATGAGGTGTATGGGATGTATGGGGTGTATGGGATGTACGGGGATGTATGGGGGTGTACGAAGTGTACGGGGCGTATGGAGATGTATGGGGTGTGGGGAATGTATGAGGTGTACGGGGATGTACAAGGTGTATGGGCTGTACAGGGTGTATGGGATGTACGAGGTGTATGGGATGTACGAGGTGTATGGGATGTACAGGATGTACGGGGTGTATGGGATGTACAAGGTGTACGGGCTGTACGGGGCTGTACAGGGTGTATGGGATGTATGAGGTGTATGGGATGTACGAGGTGTATGGGATGTACAGGATGTACGGGGTGTACACAATGTATGGGGATGTACGAGATGTACGGGGATAAACAGAGATGTATGGGGATGTACGGGGTGTGCGGGATGTATGGGGATGTATGGGATGTACTGGATGTACAGGGTGTATGGGGGTGTATGGGATGTACGGGATTTTTGAGATGTACGGGGTGTATGGGATGTACGGGGTGTATGGGATGTACGGGGTATATGGGATGTACGGGGTATATGGGATGTATGGGATGTATGAGATGTATGGGGTATATGGAGTGTATGGGATGTACAGGATGTACGAGGTGTATGGGATGTACGGGGTGTGCGGGATGTATGGGATGTACGGGGTGTACGGGTATATGGGATGTATGGGATGTACGGGGTATATGGGGTGTATGGGATTATGGGATGTACGGGATGTATGGGATGTACGGGGTATATGGGGTGTATGGGATGTGTGGGGTGTACTGGATGTATGAGATACAAGCAGATATACTGACAGGAAGAATGAATGAATTACCATGGAGCTGCGAGTTCATCGAGGACTACGAGCCGACAGCCACTAAGGATTTTAGGACTTGTAGTCCCTCCTTCACAGAGGACTGTAAATGAGTAATGTGGCCAGGTGGGCAGGGCCCCACATGGGCATGTTTTTCTTTAAATTTGACAGCTAGCAAGGGGGGAGGGGATCCCCTACTGGTTGTCACAGCGGGGACTGGGGGGGTGCGGGGGCCAGTCTGATCATTACATGTTACATGTTACCCCCTGAATATGGCTGTAACATGTTACAAAAGGGGAACGTATCCTTTAACATTGTAAGCGTGTCACTTCACAGGACGGATTAGGGACCCCCCCCCCTCCCCGCATGGTATCTTATGGAATTGGGTATTTTTAAAGGTTCAGCATTTAAAAAAAAGTACTGCTGCTGCACTAATGGAAATCTTTTTTTTGGGGAATTGGTACATGTCCCCCTCCCCCATGCTATTGTATATCCCCTTGCCTATTAGTCGAGAACATTGTCACTTTACATTTCACAGATTTGGCCCCCATTGATTTCAGTGTGGTTTTGGGTCCATAGTTGGGTTTGTGGGGTTCTGTGCATGGTGATGATGGGATTTACTATTCTTTATGCCCTCCATTTTCACGGAACGTCTTGTGTACTTCATGATATGTATACCTATTTATCCACCATATATATATAATGCATCAATCCAGCAATGTGACTACAGTAATCAAATATGTCAAATATAATATGCAATATGCTGTAGACAAAATGATGATGAATGATGGATTCTCAATGTGTTTCATGAACCAAAGGCCACAGGGGAAGTCTATAAGTATGCAAACATATTATTATAACCATCTAACCATTTTTATATTTTGATATAACATGGGCAACTCAGTAGCTTAGTGGTGGGCAGCGCAGTGGCTTAGTGCTGGGTAGCATAGTGGCTTAGTGGTGGACAGCACAGTGGCTTAGTGGTGGGAAGCACAGGGGCTCAGTGGTGGGAAGCATAGTGGCTTAGTGGTGGGCAGCACAGCGACTTAGTCGTGGGCAGCACAGTGGCTTAGTGGTGGGCAGCACAGGGACTTAGTGGCGGACAGCACAGTGGCTTAGTGCGGGGCAGTACAGTGACTTAGTGGTGGGCAGCACACCGGCTTAGTGGTGGGCAGTACAGTGGCTTAGTGGTGGACATCATAGTGGCTTAGTGGTGGGCAGCACAGTGGCTTAGTGATGGACAGCACAGTGGCTTAGCGATGGACAGCACAGGGGCTTAGTGATGGGCAGCACAGTGGCTTAGTGATGAACAGCACAGTGGCTTAGTGGTGGGAAGCACAGTGACTTAGTGGTGGGCAGCACAACGGCTTAGTGGTGGGCAGCACAGCAGTTTAGTGGTGGACAGCACAGTGGCTTAGTGGTGGGAAACATAGTGGCTTAGTGGTGGGCAGCACAGTGGCTTCATGGTGGAAAACACAGCGGCTTAGTGGTTGGAAGCACAGTGGCTTAGTGGGGGGCAGTACAGTGGCTTAATGGTGGACATCATAGTGGCTTAGTGGTGGGCAGTACAGCAGCTTAGTGATGGACAGCACAGTGGCTTAGTGATGGACAGCACAGGGGCTCAGTGGTGGGAAGCACAGTGGCTTAGTGGTGGGAAGCACAGTGGCTTAGTGGTGGGAAGCACAGTGACTTAGTGGTGGGCAGCACAACGGCTTAGTGGTTGGCAGCACAGTGGCTTAGTGGTGGGCAGCACAGCGGCTTAGTGGTGGGAAGCACAATGGCTTAGTGGTGTGCAGCACAGCAGCTTAGTGGTGGGAAGCACAGCAGTTTAGTGGTGGACAGCACAGTGGCTTAGTGGTGAGAAACATAGTGGCTTAGTGGTGGGCAGCACAGTGGCTTCATGGTGGAAAATACAGCGGCTTAGTGGTTGGAAGCACAGTGGCTTAGTGGGGGGCAGTACAGTGGCTTAATGGTGGACATCATAGTGGCTTAGTGGTGGGCAGTACAGCGGCTTAGTGGTAGGCAGCACAGTGGCTTAGTGTGGGACATCATAGTGGCTTAGTGGTGGGCAGCACAGCAGTTTAGTGGTGGGCAGCACAGTGGCTTAGTGATGGGCAGCACAGTGGCTTAGCGATGGACAGCACAGTGGCTTAGCCATGGATAGCACAGTGGCTTAGTGGTGGGAAACACAGTGGCTTGGTGGGCAGCACACCGGCTTAGTGGTCGGCAGCACAGTGGCTTAGTGGTGGACATCATAGTGGCTTGGTGGTGGGAAGCACAGTGGCTTAGTGGTAGGCAGCACAATGACTTAGTGATGGGCAGCACAGCAGCTTAGTGGTGGGCAGCACAGCAGTTTAATGGTGGACAGCACAGTGGCTTAGTGGTGGGCAGCACAGTGGCTTCATGGTGAAAAACACAGTGGCTTAGTGGTTGGAAACACAGTGGCTTCGTGGTGGAAAACACAGCAGCTTAGTGGTGGGCAGTACAGTGGCTTAGTGGTGATCATCACAGTGGCTTAGTGGTTGGAAACCCAGTGGATTAGTGGTTGGAAGCACAGTGGCTTTGTGGTGGAAAACACAGCGGCTTAGTGGTGGGCAGTACAGTGGCTTAATGGAAGACAGCACAGTGGCTTAGTGGTTGGAAACAGTGGCTTCGTGGTGGAAAACACAGCAGCTTAGTGGTGGGCAGTATAGTGGCTTAGTGGTGGACATCACAGTGGCTTAGTGGTTGGAAACACAGTGGCTAAGTAGTTGGAAGCACAGTGAATTAGTGGTTGGAAGCACAGTGGCTTTGTGGTGGAAAACACAGCGGCTTAGTGGTGGGCAGCACAGTGGTTTAGTGGTTGGAAACAGTGGCTTCATGGTGGAAAACACAGTAGCTTAGTGGTGGGCAGCACAGTGGCTTTGTGGTTGAGTGAGAATTAGTCTCAGGAGAAATACAGGCTGCTCTGGAAAAAGACAGTGTAGTTGTTCCAAGAAGAACAATATGATGAGAGCAGCCTTCTCCTGAGGTCACCTGTGGGGGGGGGGGGGTGTTCTTTCTATCCTGAACAATGCTTCTGGCAGTTATGGCAGCAATCATGGTCTGCCTGACCTTGACTTGGCTTCAAGAGGAGAGAAAGAATCTTGGAAGCTGTGTAAGCAGACGATGAGGTAGTGAGCCTCTTACTAACTGACTGGTCCTCATAGTGTCCACTGCAGAAGTACATCAGTATGAAACATAAACCTGCACTACTCTACAATACCTGGTTATGTAGAACAAACACGTGAGGTGCGGTCTGAAAGAACAAACTTACACATGAGTGCAGGAGCTAACAAAATACATATTATTGTAAAATAATAGTGCAAAAAACCCCACACTAGTCTATTAAAAGTCTTCAGCATCAACAAAAACTGAACCCATCTTCCAAAAGGCCATGGAAATTATTCTGCACAAAAATGTGTTCACTCCTCCACCATGAGCTCAAGAGGACAAACTCTCCCTCCTTGGTAGGACCTTTAAATGATAAAAGGTCAGAATGGGCAGATCCCCTTTAACCACTTCCAGTCCGGACACTTTCCCCCCTTCCAGTCCGGACACTTTCCCCCCCTTCCAGTCCGGACACTTTCACCCCCTTCCAGTCCGGACACTTTCCCCCCCTTCCAGTCCGGACACTTTCACCCCCTTCCAGTCCGGACACTTCCCCCCATTCCAGTCCGGACACTTCCCCCCCTTCCAGTCCGGACACTTCCCCCCCTTCCAGTCCGGACACTTTCCCCCCCTTCCAGTCCAGACACTTTCCCCCCCTTCCAGTCCGGAACCTTTCCCCCCCTTCCAGTCCGGAACCTTTCCCCCCCTTCCAGTCCGGAACCTTTCCCCCCCTTCCAGTCCGGACACTTTTCCCCCCTTCCAGTCCGGACACTTTCACCCCCTTCCAGTCCGGACTCTTTCTCCCCCTTCCAGTCCGGACGCTTTCACCCCCTTCCAGTCCGGACGCTTTCACCCCCTTCCAGTCCTGACGCTTTCCCCCCCTTCCACTCCGGACGCTCCCCCCCCCCTTCCAGTCCAGGCCAATTTTCAGCTTTCAGCGCTGTCACATTTTGAATGACAATTGCGTGATCATGCAACACTGTACTCATATGAATTTTTAGCATTTTTTGAGAGAGATAAAACTTTATTTTGGTGGTATTTATTCACCGCTGGGATTTTTTTTTTTTTCGCTATATAATTGAAAATGTCCCAAAATTTTGAAAAAAAGTGTTTTTCTTATAAAAGTTTCCAAATAAATAATCTTTCTTCAGAAATCTTGGCCAAAATATATTCAGTTATCTTTTTAGTAAAAAAAAAAATCACCCAAATTAGGTTATAACCAAAAATTATATTTTTTCTAATTTTGTTTCACATTTTTATTTTATTTTTTTATATTATTATTTGTGTTTGTTTTTTTTTTTTACATACTGTCACCCTAGCAGTACAGTGTCACCATGGTGACACTGTACTACTTCTGGGGGGTGATGAAGATTTTTTTTTTTTTTACACTGATTGATTTTACATCCATAAAGGCTGTATTATTATTATTATTATTATTATTATTATTATTATTATACAGTATTTATAAAGTGCCAATAGTTCGCTCAGCGCTGTACATTACAAAGGGGGACAGAACATGTGACAGAACAATACCAATACAATGCAAAACATGAGGGGATTGAGGGCCCTGCTCCTTGGAGCTTACAATCTAGGAGGGAGGGGATGGTGGTACAGGAGGAGATAGCTGTGGGGGATGGAGTGGTAGGAAGAGTGGAGGAGGTCGGCAAGTTAGCAGGGGGTGGGGTAGGCTTCCCTGAAGAGATGGGTTTTAAGGGTGCGCCTAAAGGTGAGGAGAGTAGGTGATAATCTGATGGGTTGGGGCAGGGAGTTCCAGAGGATGGGTGACACCCTTGAGAAGTCCTGGAGGCGGGCATGGGAGGAGGATACTAGGGAACTAGAGAGAAGGAGGTCTTGTGAGGAGCGGAGTGTTCGTGCTGGGCGGTACTTGGATATTAGGTCAGTGATGCCGTTCGGGGCAGTATGGTGGACGGCTTTGTACGTCAGTGTTAGGATTTTGAATCTGATCCGTTGCGCAATCGGAAGCCAGTGGAGGGATTGGCAGAGGGGGGTGGCGGAGACGGAGCGGTTGGAAAGGTGAATGATTCTGGCAGCCGTATTCAGGATGGACTGAAGCGGGGATAGCCAGCGGCGAGGCAGGCCAGTGAGGAGGGAGTTGCAGTAGTCGAGTCGTGATATGATGAGGGAGTGGATGAGCTGTTTAGTGGTTTCTGGGGTTAGGAACGTGCGGATTTTGGCGATGTTGCGGAGGTGGAGTCTGCACGAGTGTGTTAAAGATTGGACTTGGGGCTGGAAGGATAGGTTGGAGTCCAGAATGACACCAAGTACTTTGGCCTGCAGGGTGGGTTTGATATTGGCGTTGTTGGATGTGATGGAGAAGTCAATGGGGGGTGGTGTCCGGGCTGGGGGGAAGACAAGAAACTCGGTTTTATAGAGGTTCAGTTTGAGGAAGTGGAGCGACATCCAGTCTGATATGTCGCTCAGCAGGTGTGTGATTCGGGCTGAGACCAAGGGGGTGAGGTGGGGGGTTGAGAGATAGATTTGTGTGTCGTCAGCATAGAGGTATTAGTTGAAGCCGTGAGAGTGTATGAGTTGGCCAAGGGAGGAGGTGTAGATGGAGAAGAGAAGGGGCCCGAGGACAGAGCCTTGAGGGACCCCAACAGAGAGGGGGAGTGAGGGGGAGGTGGTAGCATTATAGGTAATGCTGAAAGAGCGTTGTAACAGGTAGGATGAGAGCCATGAGAGAGCAGAATCTCTGAGGCTGAGGGAGTGTAGTTTTTTGAGGAGGAGGGGGTGGTCGACTGTGTCGAAGGCCGCAGAGAGGTCAAGGAGTAGGAGCACTGAATAATGGCCATTAGCTTTGGTGGTTAGCAGGTCGTTGGATAGTTTAAGGCAGTTTCGGTGGAGTGTAGGGGACGGGAGCCGGACTGTATGGGATCGAGGAGGTTGTTGTCGTTGAGGTGAGAGCATAGGCGGGTGTAGACGAGGCGCTCGAGGAGTTTAGATGTAAATGGGAGCAGGGAGATGGGTATGAGGTTGTTCGGGTCATTGGGGTCCAGGGAGGGCTTTTTAAGTATGGGGATGATGTGTGCATGTGTCAGAGGGGAGGGGAAAGTGCCGGAGGAGAGGGAGAGATTGAAGATGTGGGTGAGGGAGCGTAGGATGGAGGGGGAGGGAGGTCGTAGGAGTTGTGAGGGGATAGGGTCGAGGGGGCAGGTGGTGAGGCGGGCATCAAAGAGGATCTTGGAGACTTCCTCGATGGTAGTAAGGTCAAAGGTCTGGAGTGTTGGGGGAGCTTCAGTATGAGGAATGTAGGGTGGGGTGGAAGTGGAGGTCAGAGCAGTGGTGGGGCCGTGGGAGAGGGGTGATGAGGGGGTAGCTGAGTGAGGGGGAAGGGGAGTTTGAGCAGCGTCGAAGTCCCTGCAGGTTATGTCGAGGGGGAGGGGGGATGAGGGGGTAGCTGTGTGAGAGGGGACGGGTTGAGAGGGCGTGTGAGTTGCGGCGATGTCCTTGCGACTTGTTTTTGAAGTGATTGGCAATCTCAAGGGCAGTGAGTGAGGTGCTGGGTGGAGGTGGGGGTGGCGAGAGTAGAGAGTTGAAGGTGGAGAAGAGTCGGCGAGGATTGGAGGAGAGGGCCTTGATGAGGGTCAGGAAGTAGGCTTGTTTGGCAGTGTGGAGGGAGGAGGTGTAGGTGCGGAAGGCAGATTTGGAGCTGGTGAAGGCTTGTTGAGATTTGTTTTTGCGCCATAGTCTGTAAAAGCAATCATTTCTCCTTCTCTCTGGCTGCATTCCTGCAGACATTGAGAAATACTGTGAAGGCTGTGATTGGTCACATTTTGTCAGATGGTACAAGGCTGTTGTGAATAGCCCTGTACCATGTGATCTTGGTGATCATTCACAGATTTCACACGTAGTAAGCAATGATGTCAGAAGTGACATCTTGCTTACTACTCTTCATGTGATCACTGATTGGCCAATCAGGGATCACATGATCGGGACCTCGCACAAAGATCCCGTTCGACGAACGGTGTTCTGCTGTGTCCTCCGGACACAGCGGGCACTGGATCATGGTTCTGCATGCACAAGCAGGGAGGACATTTATAAATGGCCGCCCACCCCTGCACCGCTCCCGTCCAGCCATTTTTGTACATGGACCAGACGGAAATTGGTTAATTAGCCGGGATAAGCTGCACTAGAGGGTTGAAGGTCTTCCCTATCATCAGATCCAGCTCCAGGGAACATTTACAGCATTGCCACTCAGAAGAAAAAAACAAACAAACCATAGTGCTCTGTATTGAATTCTTATAACCAGATTGTTTATTACAAATCCACTCAAAATCCAAGGAGCACCTTTAAAGGAACATAAACTATGCATGTCATTTCCTGACTACCTTTCACATTTGTGGAGGCACTGGAGCACCAGAACAAAGGAAACACCTACATTACCCCATTTTGGAAAGCTAATGTCAGGTTTCTATGGTAGTGAGCAGTTGAGTAGTAGAAAGCCAACTTGGGGTTCCCAGTCTGCTTCTTCACCAGGGCCCCTAATGGTGGGGATGGACTTGCAGCAAACTGGAACCGGGTATGCCCAGCTGATGAAGAAGAAACCACTCGCATGTGCAAAGTACAGATGGAAGGAAACAGATGAGGATCCAAGGAGACATGTTGAACTCAGGAAAATGGTAGACGAACCTGGGGTTGGTACAGGGGTAGTCAGGCACAGAATACAAGTGTATATGAGAAACAAAGAGATTTATTATAAATAGTAAAATACTCACAAGAGAAATAAAATCAAATGGAAAGCATGTCGCAAAGGATGCAATGTGGTCCAAAACACCTGGAAGTGGTCTGATGGGGGACTGTAGACCTCTAGATATCTGGTTGCTGACGCGTTTCGAGGTTGTACCTCTTCCTCAGAGCCAGTGGACACTAGGTAATGCACTAGTGCCGTGCGCCCTCTCTTTGTTTCTTATATACAGTTCTCTTTGGATTTTCCTGGTCCATTGAGGGCAGCAAGGCTTGTATTCCTTTTATACTCAAGTGGGGAATTTGACATTGTGGAGTCCACTATCTAGCGCAGGAGTACATGCATTCGGCTGCATTATTCTTCTTTACAGAATACAAGTGAAACAAGGAAAACAAGAATCACAGAGAAACTAGGAAGTTGCTCAGGCAACGCCAGCTGCACTGAGCATGCCTATATACAGGGGGAAGCAGGACAGGAAGTGATAGAAGGGAAGGGGATATATATCCACAGTAGAGCAGGCGATGCCCATAGGTGAACACAGAAGACAGCAGCGCATGTGAATGAAATCGCAGGTTTAGCAGAACCACCGGAGCAAGGAGGTAAGAATTTCACAAACCGGAAACTACAGGCTAGACTGTGACAGCGACAGTGCTGTGAAAAAGTATTTGCTGCCTTCCTGATTTTTGTTTTTTTTTACATATTTGTTACACTTAAATTATTCAGATTATCAAACAGATTTTAATATTACACAAAGATAACCCGAATAAATACAAAATGCAGTGTTTTAAATTATGATTTCATTTATTAAGGAAGAAAGCTGTCCAAACCCACCTGGCCCTATGTAAAAAAAATTGTTAAATCATGAATGTACTGTGATTAACCATTTGTCGCCCGGCCAATGGCCGTTTGGCAGCCACAAAAATACACTAGATTTCCGGGGTGGACGCCATTTGGCATCCTCCCGCACATGCGCAGTTTTCACGCTTGCAGAGCCACGCAGCGGTGCGATCTGTCACAGGCCGTGCACCCCAGACACGGCCGATGACAGATCTGAGTACCGGCCCCTATTGCCGGTACCATGTGACCTGCTGTGACCAATCACAGCAGGTCACATGACAGTTGTATACAATGGATGGCTTCATTCATGCCATCCATTGTATACTAGTGTCTAGCTGTGAATGGTCACAGCAGGTCACATGCACATGTCAAGTGATTAGCTGTGGCCAAATCACAGCTAAGCACAAAAAAAAAAAAACCTGAATGAATCGATGTCATTCAGGTAAATGCTTGCTTATAGCAAAGTAATTCTTTGCTATAAGCAAATTGTGTAAAAAAAAAAAAAAAATACTGATCACTTCCCCAAAGTAGTACAATGTTACTATGGTAATATTGTACTACTTTGATCATAGTGAAATATGAAAAAAAAACTAAAAAAATTTTTAAAAAATGTAATACAAAATTAAAAATAATAAAAAAAATAAAAAAATATTTTTTTTTCATTTTTTTGTATTTTTTAATTTTCCGAAAAATTATGACAAAAAAACACAACTTCGAAATACTCGCCATGCCTGTTATGAAGTACGTCGGACTGTCTACTTTACATAAAGGGGTCATTTGGGGGATATCTGTACTGTCCTGACATTTGGGGGATATCTGTCCTGTTCTGACATTTGGGGGATATCTGTCCTGTTCTGACATTTGGGGGATATCTGTCCTGTTCTGACATTTGGGGGATATCTGTACCGTTCTGACATTTATGGGATATCTGTACCGATCTGACATTTGGGGGATATCTGTACTGTCCTGACATTTGGGGGATATCTGTAGTGTTCTGACATTTGGGGGATATCTGTACTGTCCTGACATTTGGGGGATATCTGTACTGTCCTGACATTTGGGGGATATCTGTACCGTCATGACATTTGGGGGATATCTGTACCGTCCTGACATTTGGGGGATATCTGTACCGTCCTGACATTTGGGGGATATCTGTACCGTCCTGACATTTGGAGGATATCTGTACCGTCCTGACATTTGGAGGATATCTGTACCGTCCTGACATTTGGAGGATATCTGTACCGTCCTGACATTTGGGGGATATCTGTACCGTCCTGACATTTGGGGGATATCTGTACCGTCCTGACATTTGGGGGATATCTGTACCGTCCTGACATTTGGGGGGATATCTGTACTGTTCTGACATTCTTGGACCTCAAGAAATTAGATTGGCCATCAGTACTTCAGGATTGATCAATATTCAGATCTATACCATAGTTTTTGAACTCTATAACTTTCCCACAAACTAAATAATACATCCTGATTTGGGTTATTTTCACCAAAGACATGTAGCAGAATACATCTCGGCCTAAATTTATGAAGAACAATTATTTATTTGTAAAGTTTTATAACAGAAACAAAGAAAACATGTTTTTTTTTCAAAATGTTTGGTCTTTTTTTGTTAATTTAGGAAAAAATAAAAACCCCGGTGGTGAGAGCGCTGAAACCTAAAAAAAGGCCTGGGCAGGAAGGGGGAAAATTGCCTGGTATTGAATTGGTTAACCACATTTTTGGAAAGCTGAGTTACATTTGCCACACCAAGGCCTGATTACTGCCAGACCTGTTGAATCAAGAAATCACTAAAATAGACACTGTCTGACAAAGTGAAGCATGCTAAAAGATCTCAAAAAGCAAAACATCAAGTCATGATCCATGATGAAATAACAGACATGGTAACACACGTGCTCAGAATAGCACCAGTTGCACAACTCCCGATGTACCCAGGACAATGCCTTTTGGCACACTGACTTATGAAGGTCAGTGCTGCCTGTGACTGTGCGTGCAGCCTTGTGCTGCCATCTGTTGGTGTGTTACAAAACTAGTCTTGAAAGTTTTTGATACCTTGTAGAAGAGAAGAGAAAAAAACAACAGAATAAGATAGAAATAATTTCGATTTGGTCGAATTAAATTCAATTTGAACGAATTTGGAAAATTTCAATTGAATTCAAAAACAAATAAACAAAACTAATTCCGAAAACAAATTAAACAAAGGTAACAAAACAAAATTATTCAACCCCTCGCCTACAGCGCACTTATACCCCCTTCCAGTCCAGGCCAAATTTCCAGCTTTCATCACTATCACACTTTGAATGACAATTGCGCGGTCATGCAACACTGTACCCATATGAATTTTTTATTATTTGTTTGTGACGGATAGAGCTTTATTTTGGTGGCATTTTTATTTTTTCTTAAACAAACCAAAAAACACTGAAAATTTTGAAAAAACACATTTTTTCTTAGTTTTTGTTATAAAATGTTGTAAATACAGTAAGTGATTTTTCTCCTTCACTGATGTGCGCTAATGAGGCTGCAGTGATGGGCACTGATAGGCTGCACTGATGGACACTGATAGGTGGCACTGATGGGCACTAATGAGGAGGACTGGTAGGTGGCACTGATGGGCATTGACAGGCATCACTGATGGGCACTGAAAGGCAGCACTCATATATGATACTGATAGGCGACATTGACTGGCTCTGATAGGCAGCACTGACTGGCACTGATAGGCAGCACTGACTGGCACTGATAGGCGGCACTGATAGGCAGCACTGATGGGCACTGATAGGTGGCACTGATGAGGAGACACTGGTAGGTGGCACTGATGGGCATTGACAGGCATCACTGATGGCCACTGAAAGGCAGCACTCATATATGGCACTGATAGGCGGCAATGACTGGCACTGATAGGTGGTACTGATGCACAATGATAGGCAGCACTGACTGGCACTGATAGGTAGCACTGATTGGCCTTGATAGGTGGCACTGACTGGCACTGATGGGTGACACCGAAAGTCAGCTCAGATGGGCACTGATATGTGGCATTGATGTGCACTGGTAGGCAGTGATATGTGGCACTGATGGGCACTGGCACGTGGCATGGATGAGCACTGAGAGCTGGCACTGATAAACACTGACTGGGGCTACACTGATCATCAGGGCACACTGATCATTAGTGCTCTGATGATCAGTGTAGATGTCCCCTCTAAGGAATGCCGATTACCGGCTCTCCTCTCCTCTGTCAGCGTGACAGCTCAAGAAGAGAGAATGGCGAATGCACAGTCGCCACCCTGGAGCCACGCATGTGCTGTTAGAATGGGGTGACGTCATATGATGTCCTCCCAGAATGAGAGAACTGCCTTGCGCCCGTCATTGTACTATATGGGGGGCGGGAGGCAGTTAAACAATCAATCAAAACCTCATGCTCTATTCTATTCTATTCTATTATTTTCTATTCTGTTTCATTATTTTCTTTTATTTTCTGTTCTATTCTGTTCTGTTTTCCTTCATTCTTTTCTATTCAATTTGATTTTACTCCTGTGTTCAAATTCAATTTTGTATTTGAATTCAAATTTTGAAATGTTGTTTTGGGTTCATTTAAATACATTACTATTGTAGTTCAGAAATTTGGATACATCTGAATCTCCGAATAATGATTAATTGATCTGAATTTTGATTCGGAACAAAACGAACCACACCTGTCTATAATGTGAAGTAAGCAATAATCAGGAGCATGTCATGTTCAGCCCAGTGTAGGGAGTGCTGTGGTCAGAAGCAGGAAAAATGCCAAACAATTTATAGAAGTACGGGTGTACCTCGGATTACCAACGCCTCGGTTAGTGTAATTTTCAGTTTGTGAATGAAATCCATTGAAAATAACGCCTCGGTGAATGCATTTTTAATGAATTTTTGTTCACAATACGAAGTGTATGTCGGTGCCGATTTTTAAATGCAATTGTGGCTTTTTTTTTCTTCACTATAGCTTACAGGATTAGCTGTCACTTTCCCCGGAGCTAAAGGAAACTTTGTTTCTTTTAAGAAACTAAAAGGAAACATTGCTTCTTTTAACTCAGAGAAATAAACTAGAAATAAAGTTTGTTTCTCTTAACTCGTGGAAATAAACTAAGAGAAAACATTGTTTCTTTTAACTCCAAGAAATAAACTAGAAGGAAATATTGTTTCTCTTAACTCATGGAAATAAACTAAAAGGAAACATTGTTTCTTTTAGCTGGGAGAACGTGACAGCTGAATCCATGAGCTATAGTGAAGGGAAAAAAAAGCAGTAATTACATTTAAAAATCGGCACTGACCTATAGTGACATCAACTTTTTTTCTACTTTTTTCTGACCTCCAGAACGGATTAATTGGTTTTCAATGCATTCCTATGGGAACCACATTTCGGTTTCCAAATTTTTTGCAAAATTAAACCGAGGTACACCTGTATGTAACATACAATAGTAGCAGCAATGTACTGTGCAAAACTGCTCGCCCTTATACCTCCTGCCTCCAACACTTCTCACCTCTGCACCCCCTGGAACCCTAATTCCACACTGCTCCCCCTGCAATCCTCTTCCAACGCTTCTCACCTCTGCACTCCTGGAACCCTAATTCCGCACTGCTCCCCCTGCAATCCTCTTCCAACGCTTCTCACCTCTGCACCCCCTGGAACCCTAATTCCACGCTGCTCCCCCTGCAATCCTCTTCCAACGCTTCTCACCTCTGCACCCCCTGGAACCCTAATTCCACGCTGCTCCCCCTGCAATCCTCTTCCAACGCTTCTCACCTCTGCACCCCCTGGAACCCTAATTCCACACTGTTCCCCCTGCAATCCTCTTCCAACGCTTCTCACCTCTGCACCCCCTGGAACCCTAATTCCACACTGCTCCACCTGCAATCCTCTCCCAACGCTTCTCACCTCTGCGCTCCCTGGAACCCTAATTCCACACTGCTCCCCCTGCAATCCTCTTCCAACGCTTCTAATTCCACGCTGCTCCCCCTGCAATCCTATTCCAACGCTTCTCTCCTCTCCACTCCTGGAACCCTAATTCCACACTGCTCCCCCTGCAGTCCTCTTCCAACACTTCTCACCTCTGCACCCCCTGGACCCCTAATTCCACGCTGCTCCCTCTGCAATCCTCTTCCAACGCTTCTCACCTCTGCGCTCCCTGGAACCCTAATTCCACACTGCTCCCCCTGCAATCCTCTTCCAACGCTTCTCTCCTCTGCATCCCCTGGAACCCTAATTCCACACTGCTCCCCCTGCAATCCTCCTCCAACGCTTCTCACCTCTGCGCCTACTGGAACCCTAATTCCACACTGCTCCCCCTGCAATCCTCTTCCAACACTTCTCACCTCTGCACCTGCTGCAATGTTCCTTCAAAACTGTCCCATTTTTCCCCCTGAAATCCTCTTCAAGTACTTCTGATCATGGACTGCTCCTCATACACTCTCTTCCAAAATTGCTCACTTTTGCAACCCTGCTCTCCCCTTCCCTCGTCTGCACACCTCTTCCAGCACTTCTCACCTCTGCACCTGCTGCAATGCTCCTTCAATACTATCCCCCCCCTCACCCCCCCCTTCGAAATCCTCTTCGAGTACTCCTGATCCAGCACTGCTCATCATGCAATCTCTTCCAAAATTGCTCGCTTTTGCAACCCTGCTCTCCCCTTCCCCCTCTGCACCCCTCTTCCAGCACTTTTCAGCTCTGCACCTCCAGGGAACCGGAACATGTTTACCGGATATCATCTGCAGTCTACTGTTTGTCATTTATGTGATCTGCAGTTGCCTATCAAATTACATTTTTTTATGGTTTTCTAAGAAGTGCTAAGCCTAGCATGTATGATCAGAAAATAGTACGGAAATTCCCGCTTTTCAAGCGATCGTACGATAATCTGATCGTCTGTACACAGCTATATGAAGGGATGAAATGTGTCTCATACGATATCAGATTGTAACATTTAATCAGCACATTTTTCATCAGAAAATACAATACAAATACATGACATCACTCCCGAAATTTCTTTCTGTTGTACAAGAATGTTCGCAACGTTGGCAGCCTCTTCACTTTCGATATGAGACTAGGACGCAACCCCCCAAAAAAAACAGACGATCATTCGTCCAATATTCTCATTGTGTATACGGGGCTTTAGTTTTGTGGGCTGTGGCCAAACTGTACTCTCAGAAGTAACCATTTTCATTTTTAAAACCTCTCATTATCTGGCAGTGTTGACATTGAAGAGTACAAAAGCATCTTGGCGATGATTACTGCTGTCGATGAGATAAACCAGAACCCCCATCTCCTGCCCAATGTCACCCTGGGCTATCATATATATAATACTTGTAATGATCCAATGAGAACTTTGCAAAATGTCATAAAGATATTGTCTGGAGAGAAGGAAGCTCCCAACTATTACTGTAAGGGAGACGGAGAAGTGGCCGGTTTTATTGGTGACAGTACTTTCTATACGAATAATGCGATGGCCCAATTGCTCAGTCTGTATCGGTATACACAGGTAAGTGATCACTTCCATATATTATGTATGTGTAGCGCTACAATAACTTGGATGGGGTCTAGGGGTATGTGGGATGCCCAAGGAACTGTAGAACTTGAGGACAACATCTTAGCACACACTGTGCAAAATGTGGAACAAGCATCAGCAACAGCTAATTTAAGGAGCACTGAGCCCTCTTTGTTGTATCTCCTGAGACCTCACATGAATCCTTCCTCTTGCATCCGGCTGTCCTGAGGGTATCTCTGGGCAAGGCATTCTAAGATCTGCAATTAAGTTGTCCCAGATGAGAAGTTGGGTGTTGCACCTGACCGTTCTCTCTCTTCTGTGGCCCAGGGGGTGGAGGAGTTCTCATACTGTCCTGTCCTGTAGCTTGGTGGGTTGGTAGCTGCTTTCAAACCTTATGCTGGGCTAGCTCCTTCCCTGCTGACAGGTTGTCCTCCCTAGGAGACTAGCGGCACAGTGGAGATCCTTCTGTTCAGCATCCAGCCAGTAGGTAGGCTCCCCTCCCTGGGGTCTTTTCCCGGGCTCCGCACTCCAGCACCTTCTCTCAGTCCATCTTCCACCTGACTCGACTCCAACAACAAACCCTGCTGCTCAGGCTCTGCCACATTTAAGGGCTCTCCTTGACCACACTACCTGGCCTTTTGCCTGGGGATTGGCCAAGTTCCCTAAATATGCAAATCTGGGCCTACTCCCCTCCTCCAACCCTCTTCCAGAAAGTGCCAGAAGTTTCTGGAAAGGTGGGAGCGCTCCAGAAGCCCTGACCTGTAGAGCCTTCCAGCTTGTCCTGAGGTGAACTCACTACCTCATTCCCAGGCTATCTCATCCCAGGCTGCTTCTCTAACAAAAATCCTATTTAGCTAGTGTCAGGCACCGCCCAGCGGGATCTCTAGCGCTCCACAGAACGGGATTTCCCAGGACGCGGAGTCTAAGTTCCAGTCTGTCTTTTCACCAGAGCCCCTGATGGTGGGGATGGACTTGGTGCAAAACTGAGACCAGGTTGCGACCCCTGAGTGCACCCAACTGTGGTAGAGGGGTCCCCGCTGAGGGTATGTGCCAGGGGTGAGCCTGAAGTGAAGGGGCTGACAAGCCCAGGTCCCGAGCGGGATGGATGGGTGGCATTGTGTGTGGAAGATCTATACAGGAAGTATTTTAACCTAATAGAGTAGTCAGGCATTTCGCATCCTCACCAGGTGCCACCATTATTTCTAAATGGAAGCTCACCATCCATAAATGTTAGCTTTAAACAAAGTCTACCCTGAACTGTGAATCAGGAGACAGGCCTAGGCCTATCAGGGAACAGGTGTGGGTTCCCATTCGGAGAGGTGATCCACTCAAGAGAGAGCAGTCCATTCTGGAAGAGAGATTCCATGCCCATCAGGCTGAGGGGGTCAAGGCAGCTAAACAAGTCTGAGAAAGCCAGGATGACTAGACAAGTCTAGAGGATTGAGGGAATCTGGTGGTCTGAGAGGAGTGAGAGAGCCTGGAGTGCCAGGAGATCCCGAATTAAGAGGCCAGGGAGTGGGCCTGTGCAGCCGGGTGCTGTAACTACAGACTGACTGAGCAAGGAGAGCTAGGTGAAATGGTCACAGTGAGGAGAACGTTGGTACTGCTGAAGAGGGAGCCAGGTGTTACTAGTTTTGATGATAGAACCCCTGCAAGGGCAAGTTTACTGTTGAACCTTTACTTTGGGGTTTAATAAAAGTGGGCCAACAAGCCCTAAAATGAAGTTTTGATTAGCACAAAAATTACTACTATTACTGAAATAATCATCCCCCAAGACCGTACTCAGTAGAGTAGTCAATGACTTCCATCACATTAATCATCCTCACAAGGTGCCATCAATATTTCCAATTTGAAATCTCACCATCCATGGATGGAAGCTTTAAACAAAGTCCATCCCTCACCTTGAATCCCTTGCAGGTGACATATAGAGATGGTGGGACACAAGTGGAGGGCTCACAGATCCAAGAAGATAAAGTAGAAGTGCTTGCAGTAAAAATCTTAGCTGTCCTTAGGCATAGCACCAGTGGAAATTTGGGCAGCACAGGGACCCATTTATTGTACTGAGAAGCAATGTCCAAACAGTACAAGAAGTAAATATAGCACAAATTGTGTGAGGAGTGTCCAAGATGGCATTCAGAGAAGGTGCACCTTCACAAAGCTCTGTGATATGATCTCAGCTCTTATTAATCCCTGCAGTGCATTGTGTCCCCTGTAGCCTGTTTCTGCACCTCTGTTCCCTGTTCCACAGATTTGCAGAGTGGGCACCGATCTCCGAGTCTGTAGTCTGGTGGGATACACTAGTGACTCGGTGCTGTGAGTCCCATTCAGCCTGTTCTGCCTCAATAACAAGCTTTATCCAGAGATCCTGGCTGGGAGGTAAAGGAAACTAGAGTCTTGTAGAGTGGGAATCGCTCCTCAGCCTAAATCCTCAGTGGGAGACATTGGAGGCTCTGTGGAGTGGTCTCTGCTGCTCTCTATCCTCCTGAAGCAGTTAGTTACCCTCAGGGGTGGACTGACAACTCATGGAGCCCCCGGGCAATAGGGGATCATGGGGCCCCTGTGTCCTTGCCCAAACTCAAAAAAGCCTATGAAAAAGGTACCATGGGCATCTCATGGGGCCCCCTACTGACTCCGGGCCCTCAGGCAGTGCCCGCGTTTCCAAATGGTCAGTCCTCCCCTGGTTCCCCTCAACCTGTGTCAAACTTCTCCTTAACCCACCTCCTCAAGAGACTAGTTGGGAGGGAAGAGACTCTGCTGCCTTGATTTGTAGAGCTTCTGTTTAGAGATGGGCTGCATGTTCGAGTTGATTACAAGTTTGCCGCCATGCCCCACAATGCATTGCGCCCTGACAGCGCATTGTAATTGGTCAAAGCAATGTACCTGACCACAGAACCCCACCCCCTTGTGACATCATGACAGTATATAAGGATTGTCTTCGCGGGTGCAGCTGTCAGGCAGCAGGGGCCGGCGTGGAGAGCGAAGCACTTTTTTCCCCTTTTTTTGGGTAGCAGCGGTGGCGGGCATAATAAAGGACTTTTCAAAAACTGTTGCTTGTCTTTTTTTACACTACACTTTTTTTGTGAATAGGTAGCGGTACCATGTACCCCATACTCATTCACATTGGGGGTGGGATCTGGGGGCCCCCTTATTAAAGGGGGCTTCCAGATTCCGATAATCCCCCCCGTCCGCAGACTTCCACAGCCAAAGGCCATGGTTGTGGGGAAGAGGCCGTTGTTCCCATCAATATGGGGACAAAGTGCTTTGGGGGGAAGACCCAAAGCACCCCCCATGTTGAGGGCATGTAGCCTGGTATGGTTCAGGAGGGTGAAGCACTCAAACCCCCCCTTTCCTGACCTACCGGGCTGCATGATCGGATAAGGGTCTGGTATGGAATTGGGGGGCTCCTCAAAATTCATACCAGACCTGAAGGGCTTGGGATGACTGGGAGGGGGGGCCCCACGTCATTTAAGAAAAAGAAATAAATTGTTGGGCAATGCCGCCAATTCTTTTTCCATTCAGCTGTCAGCTGGGAACCCCACTGACAGCAGAGACATGAGTGAATGTTTCTCTACTAGAATACCGCGTGACATCATCATAGAACTCCTTCCAGATTTTAATAACTGAGCACCACATTCTCAGATGTGCTAAGATATGGCTCAGTTGTTCGGTTCATGTTCAAAGTTCATGGTTCTACATTCAATTGGTTCTGATGTTCAACCACAAACCAAATAGGGGGTGTCCGGCCCATCACTACTGCTTTTTAGCCTAGGGACCTGTCCAGAATTGTTGGCAGCCACCCATTACAGCTACTTGGGCAGAGCACTATCTGGAGCTGCAGCCTGCTATCTCCTCCTGTTCCAGACCCCCCCATCCCCAGTGCTATGCTCATAAGGAATAGTGTGCTGCTAACCCACCGCCAGGTGCCATGCTGAGTTTGGTGAGGGACTCTGCCAATCCTGTCCACGTGGACCCCAAGACTGTACCACCAGCCAATGCTGGGTGTCTGCACTGTACTTTCATCTGGATGCTCCGTGTCCTATATTACCTTGAATTGTTTTGCACTCGTCTGCTTTTTGCACATGGTGGTGTTATGCAATGTCAAGGGTTGGGTCTTAGGCCTCCCAAGGTTTTTGTGGGGGATGGCCAGGTCTGGGGAAGGTGGGATGTTTGGGTGTTATATCTCCTGGTTTAGTTTATGTTGATCCTTTTATGCAGCATGTTTTGGGTTTGTTATGTATATTCCACTGTACCTTTGTGTCCTGGGGCAGTGAGATTTTGTATTTACTGCATTTCCTACATTTGTGGCTACGTTCCAGGCACCCCTGAAGGTGAGAACAGGAGGCCGTGTAGCACTGTATCCTCACAAGCAGTTCCCGGCAGATGACCAGGGCTTCTTTGAGGTCACTTCAGTGACCCTGAGCTTATAGATGTACTATTCATCAGACTCTGATGCACAAAGCAAGCTAACAAGCCAATATTTGCATCCATTTACCTAAAATGTGACCCTCCCCCTCACTGCTGTCACCACTGCTCTGCTTCCCCCGCTGCTCTGTCATCTCTCTGACCACTCTCAAAATTCCCCCTGCTGCTCTTATTCTCTGACCCTTCTATTTGTATCCTTTCCTTTGCCTCCAGTTTCTCCTTTTCCTCTGATTCTCCATCCCCCTATGGCTTTAGCTGCTGCAGGGGAGCCACAAAAAGATTGGTCTCTGCATATAAGTAACCCCACACTTCTCTGACCCCCTTTGTCCTCAATCCCCCCCAGCACTGATTCCCCGCTGCCCCTTCCTCACAGGGCTGCTAGCCAGCTTCCCCTCCTATCCCTCCTGCCAGCTGTCAGGCGCTGCTGCTGAGGCATTGGGATCATTCAGGATAGAGAGCTTCCTGAATGAACACAGTGAGCAATTGCTACCAGTCGCTCCTTTATTCATTTATTACTGTGGCATAGTATAATATGTGCCTAAACAAATTTATATCTGTAGCAAAGCTAAATCTCTCAACTTTTTTATAAATTGGTACAAGTTTGTTAGTATAGTTTGCGAGATTTCCTTTCAAAGTAACACATTACTTCCCCTCCTCTGCCTCCCATCGGCTTTCAGATGCTGGTGGGGCATTGGGATCATTCAAGATAGAAAGCCGGGGGGATGGTAAACATGTCAGGTTTAACCAGCCCCCTTCCTGAATGAACACAGCGAGCAATCAGTACCAATCTCTTGTATTCATTCATGGCTGAAGCACAGTAAACTGTGTGTCTAAAGCTGTAGAAAATATAAATTGGCCCTGCTACACAAGTTCATTAGTTGAGTTTGTGAGATGCAGTACCACGCTGCATTGTTTTACCAAAAAGCACAAAAACACTTCAGAAAGAGTTCTCTATTGCAAGATTTTTAATGTATTTGCTTTGACAGCACCGCTGTGACCTGCAGTATCAACCATTGCAAAAGCCCCAGCCATTTGATTACCACATGCATAATGAAACACGTCTGCTCAGGTGAAGCAAAACCTCAATGAGATCATCAGCAAAAGGACAGCATTCCTTCTCAGTGTTCCTCACTCTCCGCATCCACCCCCTACAACATCATAACATTCTCTACATGGGCTGTCTCTATTGACTGGGAGGGAAGTCTCACAGGAGGTTTCAGTGGCTTAAAATATGCCACAAAAAGCTGGAAAGGGGGCCTTTGGGGACAGGCCGAGAATGGTCAATTGGCAAGTGAAGGCTTGAACTGCTGTATGATTCTTCTACACCCACCTCACCATTTCCAGAAGCATCATTCCCAAGATAAATTTCTCTTCTTCAGCTCCTGGAGTGCAAGAAAAAGTGTCCCCAATACACCACCATGCCCAAATGCTTCCATTCCAGCTTGTGAAATCAGCCCTTTTTAATGGGTTTTTGGTTTTGAAACAGGAAGGAGCCATCCCCAAACTATTCCCATAAAGTTGGGAGCATGAAATTGTCCAAAATGTCTTGGTATGCTGACGCCTTAAGAGTTCCCTTTAATGGAACTAGGGGGCCAAGCCCAACCCCTGAAAAACAACCCCAAATCCACCAAACTTTACACTTGGCACAATGCAGTCAGGCAAGTACCATTCTCCTGGCAACAGCTAAACCCAGACATGTCCTTCAGATTGCCAAACAGAGAAGCGTGATTGGTCACTTTAGAGAACACGTCTCCACTGCTCTAGAGTCCAGCGGTGGCGTGCTTTACACCACGGCATCCAACGCTTTGCACTGCACTTGGTGATGGAAGGCTTGGATACAGCTGCTCAGCCATGGAAACCCATTCCATGAAGCTCTCTACGCACTGTTGTTGGGCTCATCTGAAGGCCACACCAAGTTTGGAGGTCTTTAGCTATTGACTTTGCAGACAGTTGGCGACTTCTGTCCATCCAGAATCACTCTCACGGTTGGATGCGGTCTCTGTAGTTCTCTGATCACAGCAGTTTAACCAGGGAGCCCCGCTGCTGGTCCACCGGGCAGCATAAGGCCATGGTAAAGTACTGCCAGCTTTTGGGGTGTTACAGGATTCCTGCGGTGGCTGCTGGTAGGGGTAATCACCTTCCCCTGCGGCTGCTTGCAGGGGTAATCTCCTTCCTCGGTTGGATACTGGTAGCTGCGGCAGCTGGTAGGGGTAATCTCCTTCCTCGGTTGGATACTGGTAGCTGCGGCTGCTGGCAGGGGTAACCTCCTTCCTCGGTTGGATACTGGTAGTTGCGGCAGCTGGCAGGGGTAACCTCCTTCCTCGGTTGGATACTGGTAGTTGCGGCAGCTGGCAGGGGTAACCTCCTTCCTCGGTTGGATACTGGTAGTTGCGGCAGCTGGCAGGGGTAACCTCCTTCCTCGGTTGGATACTGGTAGTTGCGGCAGCTGGTAGGGGTAATCTCCTTCCTCGGTTGGATACTGGTAGTTGCGGCAGCTGGTAGGGGCAATCTCCTTCCTCGGTTGGATACTGGTAGTTGCGGCAGCTGGTAGGGGCAATCTCCTTCCTCGGTTGGATACTGGTAGTTGCGGCAGCTGGTAGGGGCAATCTCCTTCCTCGGTTGGATACTGGTAGCTGCGGCAGCTGGTAGGGGCAATCTCCTTCCTCGGTTGGATACTGGTAGCTACGGCTGCTGGCAGGGGCAATCTCCTTCCTCGGTTGGATACTGGTAGCTGCGGCTGCTGGCAGGGGAAATCTCCTTCCTCGGTTGGATACTGGTAGCTGCGGCTGCTGGCAGGGGTAATCTCCTTCCTCGGTTGGATACTGGTAGCTGCAGAAGCTGGTAGGGGAAATCTCCTTCCTCGGTTGGATACTGGTAGCTGCGGCAGCTGGTAGGGGTAATCTCCTTCCTCGGTTGGATACTGGTAGTTGCGGCTGCTGGCAGGGGTAATCTCCTTCCTCGGTTGGATACTGGTAGCTGCGGCAGCTGGCAGGGGTAATCTCCTTCCTCGGTTGGATACTGGTAGCTGCGGCAGCTGGCAGGGGAAATCTCCTTCCTCGGTTGGATACTGGTAGCTGCGGCTGCTGGTAGGGGTAATCTCCTTCCTCGGTTGGATACTGGTAGCTGCGGCAGCTGGCAGGGGAAATCTCCTTCCTCGGTTGGATACTGGTAGCTGCGGCTGCTGGTAGGGGTAATCTCCTTCCTCGGTTGGATACTGGTAGCTGCGGCAGCTGGTAGGGGTAACCTCCTTCCTCGGTTGGATACTGGTAGTTGCGGCAGCTGGTAGGGGTAACCTCCTTCCTCGGTTGGATACTGGTAGCTGCGGCAGCTGGTAGGGGTAATCTCCTTCCTCGGTTGGATACTGGTAGCTGCGGCTGCTGGCAGGGGTAATCTCCTTCCTCGGTTGGATACTGGTAGCTGCGGCTGCTGGCAGGGGTAATCTCCTTCCTCGGTTGGATACTGGTAGCTGCGGCTGCTGGCAGGGGTAATCTCCTTCCTCGGTTGGATACTGGTAGCTGCGGCTGCTGGCAGGGGTAATCTCCTTCCGCGGTTGGATACTGGTAGCTGCGGCTGCTGGCAGGGGTAACCTCCTTCCTCGGTTGGATACTGGTAGTTGCGGCAGCTGGCAGGGGTAACCTCCTTCCTCGGTTGGATACTGGTAGTTGCGGCAGCTGGCAGGGGTAACCTCCTTCCTCGGTTGGATACTGGTAGTTGCGGCAGCTGGCAGGGGTAACCTCCTTCCTCGGTTGGATACTGGTAGTTGCGGCAGCTGGTAGGGGTAATCTCCTTCCTCGGTTGGATACTGGTAGTTGCGGCAGCTGGTAGGGGTAATCTCCTTCCTCGGTTGGATACTGGTAGCTGCAGAAGCTGGTAGGGGAAATCTCCTTCCTCGGTTGGATACTGGTAGCTGCGGCAGCTGGTAGGGGTAATCTCCTTCCTCGGTTGGATACTGGTAGTTGCGGCTGCTGGTAGGGGTAATCTCCTTCCTCGGTTGGATACTGGTAGCTGCGGCAGCTGGCAGGGGTAATCTCCTTCCTCGGTTGGATACTGGTAGCTGCGGCAGCTGGCAGGGGAAATCTCCTTCCTCGGTTGGATACTGGTAGCTGCGGCTGCTGGTAGGGGTAATCTCCTTCCGCGGTTGCATACTGGTAGTTGCGGCAGCTGGTAGGGGTAATCTCCTTCCTCGGTTGGATACTGGTAGCTGCGGCAGCTGGTAGGGGTAATCTCCTTCCTCGGTTGGATACTGGTAGTTGCGGCAGCTGGTAGGGGTAACCTCCTTCCTCGGTTGGATACTGGTAGCTGCGGCAGCTGGTAGGGGTAATCTCCTTCCTCGGTTGGATACTGGTAGCTGCGGCTGCTGGCAGGGGTAATCTCCTTCCTCGGTTGGATACTGGTAGCTGCGGCTGCTGGCAGGGGTAATCTCCTTCCTCGGTTGGATACTGGTAGCTGCGGCTGCTGGCAGGGGTAATCTCCTTCCTCGGTTGGATACTGGTAGCTGCGGCTGCTGGCAGGGGTAATCTCCTTCCGCGTTTGGATACTGGTAGCTGCGGCTGCTGGCAGGGGTAACCTCCTTCCTCGGTTGGATACTGGTAGTTGCGGCAGCTGGCAGGGGTAACCTCCTTCCTCGGTTGGATACTGGTAGTTGCGGCAGCTGGCAGGGGTAACCTCCTTCCTCGGTTGGATACTGGTAGTTGCGGCAGCTGGCAGGGGTAACCTCCTTCCTCGGTTGGATACTGGTAGTTGCGGCAGCTGGTAGGGGTAATCTCCTTCCTCGGTTGGATACTAGTAGTTGCGGCAGCTGGTAGGGGTAATCTCCTTCCTCGGTTGGATACTGGTAGCTGCAGAAGCTGGTAGGGGAAATCTCCTTCCTCGGTTGGATACTGGTAGCTGCGGCAGCTGGTAGGGGTAATCTCCTTCCTCGGTTGGATACTGGTAGTTGCGGCTGCTGGCAGGGGTAATCTCCTTCCTCGGTTGGATACTGGTAGCTGCGGCAGCTGGCAGGGGTAATCTCCTTCCTCGGTTGGATACTGGTAGCTGCGGCAGCTGGCAGGGGTAATCTCCTTCCTCGGTTGGATACTGGTAGCTGCGGCAGCTGGCAGGGGAAATCTCCTTCCTCGGTTGGATACTGGTAGCTGCGGCTGCTGGTAGGGGTAATCTCCTTCCTCGGTTGGATACTGGTAGCTGCGGCAGCTGGTAGGGGTAATCTCCTTCCTCGGTTGGATACTGGTAGTTGCGGCAGCTGGTAGGGGTAACCTCCTTCCTCGGTTGGATACTGGTAGCTGCGGCAGCTGGTAGGGGTAATCTCCTTCCTCGGTTGGATACTGGTAGCTGCGGCTGCTGGCAGGGGTAATCTCCTTCCTCGGTTGGATACTGGTAGCTGCGGCTGCTGGCAGGGGTAATCTCCTTCCTCGGTTGGATACTGGTAGCTGCGGCTGCTGGCAGGGGTAATCTCCTTCCTCGGTTGGATACTGGTAGCTGCGGCTGCTGGCAGGGGTAATCTCCTTCCGCGGTTGGATACTGGTAGCTGCGGCTGCTGGCAGGGGTAACCTTCCTCCTCGGTTGGATACTGGTAGTTGCGGCAGCTGGCAGGGGTAACCTCCTTCCTCGGTTGGATACTGGTAGTTGCGGCAGCTGGCAGGGGTAACCTCCTTCCTCGGTTGGATACTGGTAGTTGCGGCAGCTGGCAGGGGTAATCTCCTTCCTCGGTTGGATACTGGTAGTTGCGGCTGCTGGCAGGGGTAATCTCCTTCCTCGGTTGGATACTGGTAGTTGCGGCAGCTGGTAGGGGTAATCTCCTTCCTCGGTTGGATACTGGTAGTTGCGGCAGCTGGTAGGGGTAACCTCCTTCCTCGGTTGGATACTGGTAGTTGCGGCAGCTGGTAGGGGTAACCTCCTTCCTTGGTTGGATACTGGTAGCTGCGGCAGCTGGTAGGGGGTAACCTCCTTCCTGCTGGGGGTGATGGCTGCTCTATCGGCTGTGCTGTTCTAAAGAGGAGAGGCTCCGGTCTCCCTACTTCTTACTGGTGCCACTTGGTCAGTGTGTGCGGGCCATTGTGGAGCGCACGCTGTGGCCCGCTCTGAGCATGCACAGACCGCTCGGCCAATCAGGAGAGGAGAGGTGGAGCCATGCTTCAGGGAGCCAAAATTTAAAAGATGTTTTTGGCTGAAAGCATCTGCTGTGTGCTCCTGCAGCCTGCCTGTGCTTGCGATTCCCTCTCTCTCCTCCAGGTATGCATTGCACCTGCAAAGCTGTGCTCCTGTGGTTCTATCCGCTGTGCTGCTCTTGATTTTATCTTTTTGCAGCAGTGATAACATGCCTACCCCCTCTAAAGACCAGTATTCTCAGAGAAGGTAGGGGAGACGTCGCCAGATGCGCATATTCTTTTTGGTGTGTTTCAAATCAATGACTAATTTTGTTTTTTTGTCTGTGCTGCCCCAGCTCCTTGAGTCTTGGCCATTCCCGATGGTCAGAAGCAAGAAGCTCAGAGACAGTCATCGGCAAGAGAGGACCAACATTCTTGGGGAAGGACAGAAACCTTGCATTCCCATTCAGCCTCTAGGGGTCAGTGGTCCCCATCATGATATGGCAGGGATTCGCATTATGACCAACCCAGACCAGGAGGATGCTAGGCATGCCCTAGAAGAGCCGTGCTGGGCAAGACAGCTTATGAGACTTGCTTCAAAGAAGCAACTAAACACCAAAAGCCCGATAAGGCAGAGATGGTATCGCTAATGAAGCAGGCATTTGAGAAGATGCTAAATGCGTTTGCACTGCAGTCGCAGCCATCAGCTGCCCCAGTGCCGTCCACCTTGCTCTCCTTTTCTCCCCAGATGCCGCCAGCTAGTCAAGCAATTCCAGAGGCCCAGGAACTTTAGGCCTCAGATGCTGTTTCCTCAGAAGAGGATGAGGGCCGTTATGATGGTTTTGATTGTGCCTTGGTCCAGCCTTCCATGAAAGAGATTAGGCAGGCTGTGCTTTGGGAAGACGCCGGGGAAGAACCACAGAAGAAGCAGAGGAAGTTTTTCACAAACATGAAAAAGGAGGGGGTGAATTTCCCATTCATGGAAGAAATTCAGAACATAATTACAGATGAGTGGAACCAAGTGGATAAGAGAATCTCTTTTAATAATCGGTTCACAAAGCTATACCCCGTCAAGGCGGGGAGAATTAAGAGCTTGGAGAAGCCTTCGGTGGTGGATGCAGCACTTATGCACCTTGCTAGACACATAACCCATCTGCTAGATGATGCAGTGACATTCAGGGACGTGTTGGATAGAAGAGTGGATGTGGATCTTAAAAAGATTTACACACTTGCTAGTGGGACGTGTTGACCTTCTATGGCTTTGGCAGCTATTTTGAAGGCCATGGAGTCCTGGGTTCAGAAGTCAGAAGTGACAGTGGGAAGTGACCTGAGCAAAGCCGAGGTCTTGGCCTCCTTTGCCAATTTGAAGCTAACAGCTTCTCTTATGGTGGAGGCATCCATTGACATAACTAAAATATTGGCCAGGATCATGATTAATGCAGTGACAACCAGGAGAGCCCTAAAGGTGGTGGACCCAGCCTTCAAGCAAGGATGGTATAAGATACCATTTGAGGGGCAGTCCCTGTTGGAAATAAATTAGACACTGCCATCACAAAAGCCACAGGGGGAAGTCGGGATTTATTCCCCAGGATAAGAGGCTCCTGTGCAGAGAGGTGCAGCTTACAAAAATCTGCCAAGGGCCAGGGGTAGAGACACTAATTTTACAGGCTAGGAAGAGAATTTCATCGTAAATGGTCCAATATGGCTACAAAACATCAAAGAGGCCAACTTTTCCTTTGGGACAGGGGTCCCAGAAGTCTTTTTGACTATCTGCCAGTTCACACTTGTCGCATAGGAGCGAGATTATCAAGTTCTGTTAGGTGTGAGCACAAGAGGTAAAGGATCCTTGGGTAATTTCCACCATCCATTTCTGCCATGCTTGGAAGTTCCTCGGGAATCCCCACAGAATCTTTGTCCCAACAAAATTACCTTTGACAAGAGAAAAGCTGGAGGTTTTATGGAAATGCATAGAAACCCTCCTCAACCAGGAAGTGATAGCTGCAGTACCCTGGCAAGAATGTTTTTCTGGAATCTACTCGCCTCTATTCCTAGTATGGAAAAAGTCGGGAGCGTTGAGACCAGTAATAGACCTCAAGAGGCTCAACATGTATATCAAGAAAATCAGATTGAAAATGGAATCTCTCCAGACAATTCTGAAATTCATTCAGCCAGGGGATTGGCTTCTATCAGTGGACCTCAAGGATGCATATTTCCATGTACCAGTAGCTCCTGACTGCCAGAAATTTCTACAGTTTGCGGTAGGGCAGTTCCACTTCCAGTTTGTATGCCTACCCTTTGGGCTGACTACATCACCCAGAGTATTTTTGAAGATTCTTCTGGCCCTAGTGGCCTACCTGAGGTCCCAGGGAGTGCAAATATATCACTACTTGGACGACATTCTGCTCTTGAATCAAGACAGAGAGACACTTCTGTCACACTGAAGGTTAACCATGGGGACACTAGAGAACTTCCGATGGTTAATCAAACAGAAGAGTCACCTTGTGCCAACCCAGAACCTGGTATACCTATGCACAGAAATGAACACTTGGGCAGCATCAGTGGTGTTACCAGAGGAAAAGATGTCAGGCATCCTGAAAACAATGTCAATAGCCCAGAACAGGCTCTACCTTCCTGCAATAGAATGTATACGGCTATTTTCCTCCCTGAAAAATACCAAACTACCTCGTTTTTTCCCCAGAATCAGCCACCCATAAGCTAATAGGTGGATACGTTAACTATGGCATGGAACTTCAGGACTGCATATGTCTTCCCTCCAATTGCAGTGTGGCACAGTATAGGGGCCAATTATCAATTCCTGCTTACTGATCCGGAGTGTCACGATATGAGTTCTCTGCCAGACCAGTTATTAATCCCCAGGTATTAATTCCTTGTTCCTAATCCCTCCTGGCCATAGGAAGAGCTTCCTCCAATTAGTATTCACTACTGTGTGCCAAAGGCCCCTAGCTGTAATTAACTCGCCCCTCCACAAAAGGTCCCAAATTAGATTAGTGAATACATCCCTAATTAGTGCCTTACTTTTGTATTAATGTATTTCCCCCACTAATTATTCTGCCCAACCAGTCCGTTCTAATTACAGCCACAAATTAAATTACTGTAGTTCCATTCTCTTCTTTGTCACCTGCTAATGACCCCCCTCCGCCTCTCTTCCTGCTCAGGGGGTTTAATAGGCCAGTGCTAGTCAATCTTGTAGTGCCATTCTGCTGGGCAATGACTGAGGGGTCCAGCTGCACTCTAGTGGCCCCCTGGCTCTGCCTGGGCTCCATTGGAGAAAGGGGGATCCCAGAAGCTACATCAGCCCTGCCTGGAACGCTGTCAGCTCTGCTTGAGACTATCGCATCAGCTTTGCGTGAGTGTATGCTCCCCTTGTGCTATCTGACTGCTTATGAACTGCCTCTTGGATTACAAATTGCTGTGGAGCCTTTAGCTTTGTCCACCGGGGCTGGATTACAAGTATTTTGGACTCTCTTTCCCTGCACTACTCCCCATTGAGTGACTGTTGTCTGTTTTAATAAAGCTGTAAGTGTTTTCCGTCTGCCTTGTGTGTTCTGTCCTGCTTACCCTCCGTCACACAGTGATTCTCAGCTTGCTGCGCGGAATACACCTTGAGAGGGTGACGGTTCTATCAGTAATACCAGATTGGCCAAAGACACCCTCGTACCCGCTACTCCGTTCATTGAACATCAGAGAACCACACCGTTTGCCAGTAACAATGCATCTGCTTATGCAGGGACCCATTCGGCACCCCGCTTTAGAAAAACTCAGACTGGCAGCCTGGTTCTTGATAGGCAAAGGCTGATGAATCTAGGCTGCTCGACTAAGGTCACAGATACCTTGATGAGAGCCAGAAAGCACAGCACCAACACAGCCTATAGCAGGATATGGGGCAAGTTCGTGGAATTTGCAAACAGGCATGGCTTTGCAATACCCTTATACCCTTAGAATCTGCCACTTATTGGAATTCCTCCAGGTGGGGCTGAATATGGGTCTGTCTGTGAGTACTCTGAAGGCTCACATTTCTGCCCTCTTGGCTTTTACAGGTACCCTATGGGCACCAGACTCTTTAGTGGTTCAGTTCTTTAAATCAGCTATCGCGTACCTGGTGTTAGAGGCCAATGGAGAGAGGGCTTCCCTTCTGGCTAAGTTCCAGACTCCCCTGAGATTGGGACAGCAGGAGTCAGGCCCAAAGTGGCACAGGTCACCTGTAGGAGTGCTCGTTGGTGGTCCACCCAGGAGCACAGCTGATGCACTGAGATCTGCAGGCAGGTGATGCCTGCGCAAGGTATGCAAGCCTTCCAGGAAACAGAGGATCACAGGATAGCCGGTTCAAAACCGAGGTCAGGTACCAGGTGGAGATCAGAGCAGACGTAGTCTGTTGGATTTTCTGACACATATAATACTTCTTTAGTGTCTTGAGGTGATTATGAATGAAAGAGCCGTTGAAATAAAAAATAAAGTGTGATTTTATTCTATCACACAATGGCTTAAAATAACAACGAAAAGCGTATCATGAACAGTTCCATGTAGATAAAACCAGAAATATCAAGCAGAAGTTTAAAGATAAGTCACCATTATTGTCATGGCTGTCTGGCCATGTTCAGTGGTCTTTCATGTAGTCTTGTCTTGTTCAACGCAGCTGAGTCCGAGCAAGAAGAAGGAAGTGACGTTAATGACTATTTCTTGTCTTGCAGCACGCACCTGTTCCAGCTTCTCAGAATGTTCTTATGCATGTCTGTTTGGACAGCCGTGTGTGTGTGATTGTGAATGAATATGAGTCGTGTGCCCATCTTAGACTGTCCCTTAGGTGATTTTACAAAGCAAGTAAGCGTCATAACTTGGGATTTTGGGACCTTGTATGGAAATCAATACTGCTTAGCAGAGCAATTTCATAGAAGGGAGGGGACGCTACATACTGTATATGGTGTTTTTGATTGAAAGTACATATGTAATGTCCATAATAAGCTGGTGATGTAACCTCAGTCACTCATATTTAAATGTTAATATAAATTAAGAACGTATCTTTACAATATCCCAATAATGTATAACCACTAATCTACATATGTAACAATATTACCAATTTATAAATCATAAGCTAAATACAGACAGATACTATAATATACATTATAATACTTATTCTATTCTGAGTCACTTCTAACACCCTTGACATTTACTAGAGTCTTCTAACCAGCTATGCCCTAATATAGAATACTCAGCTATCAGCTGGTTAACTAGCTCAGCTGTCTCAGTTTAAATGTCTCAGCTTATGTTACTGAAGAAATAAATATCACTGGCTTAAGGTGACAATTAACACATTTTAATATTAAATTATGATTAATCATAAAAAAACTAAATATTTTGCAAGATTGCCATCAATATAATATAAGTGCCAAATTACAAATTTGATATAATTAATTTTCTTCATAGTCAGATGGGATAGCCGAGGTCATACACAGAGGCGCAAGAGAGAATATACGTTAGCCAAGCCAAGGTCAGATCAGGGGTTAAGCAGAGAAGACAGGTTCAAGAGCAAGCTGAGTCGGTATTAGGAAATCACAGATCACAATAGCACAGGAACAGGAACAAGGTACTGGGAAGCCAGAGATCAACCAGCACCTGAGAGTAGGGCAGGGCTTCCTTATAAAGGCTGTTTGGCGCCAAATTTGAGCTGATGTGAACTTCTGTGGCCATGCAAGGTACTGGCAGGGGTGCCAGGTCTTCTAACACCTCTGCCGAGGACAGAGCCCTGACAGTGTCCCCTCCCTAAAGGGCAGCCTCCGGATGCCTACTTGGGCCATCTTGTCTGGATATTTGGAGTAGAACCCTTGGAGAAGTCTGGGGGCATGTATGTTGTCCTTTGGTTCCCATGAGCTTTCTTCAGGAGAATCAAGAATTGGATTTGCCTACCCCGTTTCCTGCAGTCCAGGATAGATTCTATCTTGTATTCTGCCTCCTCCCCAACTGTTATTGGTGGCGGAGGTGGTTCCACTCTTCCTGGAAATGGGTCATGAACCGTTGGCTTGAGCAGAGAGACATGGAAGACTGGATGAATCCTATATGATTCAGGAACAGATAGCTCATATGCTACTGAATTGATTTCTTGCTTGATCTGAAAGGGGCCAATGTATCTTGGACCCAGCTGCCATGATGGGCAAAGAAGTTTCAGGTTGGCTATAGACAACCAAACTTTGTCTCTGACCTTCAGAGAAGGATTTCCCCTCCGTTTCCTGTCATAGTATTTTTATAGTCTGTTTGCGATCTTTGTGTGGACTCTTGGAGAGCTTGATAGTTGTCCTGTATCCTGCTGACTCTGTCCTGTACTGCGGGTACCAAGGTTTCGAGTATGGTATCTGGCAGACAGGAAAGGTGGAATCCATAACTAGCCCAAAATGGTGACTGATTCGTAGCTGAATGGACGGAATTGTTGTAAGCAAATTCTGCTAATTGGAGTAGGGATGTCCAGTCATCCTGGGAAAAGGCGGAGAAACATTGTAGATATTGCTCTAACGTTTGGTTCGTTCGTTCAGTTTGGCCATTACTTTGAGGGTGGTAAGCAGATGATAGGCAGAGTTCCACTTTCAGGGTTTTGCATAGGGCTCTCCAAAACCTGGAGGTAAATTGCACCCCTCGGTCTGAATCAATATTACTGGGCAGTCCGTGTAGCCTACCAATTTCCTTGATAAAGGCATGTGCTGTCTCAGGCGCAGACGGAGTACCTATCATTGGCAAAAAGTGGGCCATTTTGGATAGCCGATCTATCACCACTAGGATGGTAGTAAGCACCTCAGAGTGCAAGAAGTCCACAATAAAGTCCATTGCAATCATTTCCCAGGGGGAAATGGGCAGGGGCCTCAGCAACCCCCATGCCTTGGTTTTGTCTCCCTTGCTGCGTAGACACACTGTGCAGGATTTTACGTAGGCTCTGCAGTCTTGGCTTAAGTTGGGTCACCAAAAAGATCGCTGGATCAGTTCCATTGTTTTTCGGGCTCCGAAGTGACCAGCAAGTTGATGGTCGTGGAATGTCTTGAAAACTTGGGATCTTACCTCCTGGGGTACAATGATTTTATCCTGGTGCCAAAGAAAGCCATCCTGCCTCCTAATTAGCCCTGTTCGGGTTTGGCGCACTGTGCAGAGGCCTGTTCAATCGAAAACTTCAGACTGGGCTGGATTAACAAAAAATTTTGGGCAGACAGGATGGTATCGGGGGGCGAAGGATCAACTGAATCCAGGAACATATGGGATAGAGCATCTGCCTTCCCATTTTTGGATCCTGGGCGGTAGGTGATATGAAAATTGAACCTGGAGAAATATAAGGCCCATATAACTTGCCGCGGTCTTAGGCACTTGACGGATCTTAAATATTCCAGATTCTTATGATCCATGAAGATCATAATCGGGTGACTAGCTCCTTCCCAAAAGGTACCTCCATTCTTTGAAATCCGTTTTGATCGTCAGAAGTTCCCTGTCACCTACGTCGTAGTGCCTTTCAGCTTGGCTTAGTTTCCTGGAGAAAAAGCCTACCAGATGGAGCAGAGCTTTTGGGCCTTGGCATTGCAAGAGCATGGCTCCTGTAGCCACCTCTGAAGCCTCCACCTCCAAGATGAAGGAAAGTGTTGGTTCTGGGTGTTGTAATACAGGAGCAGATGTAAATTGCTTTTTTAATTGCTCAAAGGCTATTTGTGCTTCCTGGCCCCAGAGAAAATGTGTATGCCGACGAGTGAGCTGGGTAATAGGGGCAATAATGGTTGAAAAGCCCTTGATAAACTTCCAATAGAAGTTGGCAAAGCCCACAACTCTTTAGACCCCTTTCTTGTCAGTAGGTGCAGGCCAATCCAATATGGCGGAGATTTTCTGAGGATCCATGGAGATTCCTTCAGTGGAGATTATGAGCCCAAGAAACTGGATGGACTGCTTCTCGAACTCGCACTTTTCCGCCTTAGCGTACAGGTCATACGTCCTCAGCGTAGTCAGTACCCTCTTAACATGGTCTCGGTGATGTTCCAATGAGTTGGAGAAAATCAAAATGTCGTCCAGGTAGATGATCAAGAAGAGATTGAGATATTCCCTGAAGATATCATTCACGAAGTGTTGAAATGTCGTAGGAATGTTGCATAATCCAAACGGCATCACTAGGTACTCAAAGTGTCCAAAGCTCATTCTGAAAGTGGTCTTCCACTCCTCACCTTCCCTTGTGTGAACTAAATTGTAGGCCCCTCGTAAATCTAGTTTCATAAACACTCGGGCTGTCCAAAACATCTGAAATAACTCGGGAATGAGAGGGAGTGGGTACCGATTCTTAATGGTGATCTTGTTGAGTTCCCTATAGTCGATGCAGGGACGGAGAGTGTGACATAAATGTACAGATTTGAGTAGCTGAAATGTGACCTGTAGCAATATGTAATCGTAAATTTAGTTCAGTCCTTGTTATTAAAGAAATATTCAGTCATAGGTACTCAGAGACAGATGGTCATCATTTAGCATCTGAAAAGAGACAGAGCTTCCTCAGGCTGGAAGTGGCACCTGGGTGCTAATAGGATTTTGTCACCCATACATAATCAGACTTTGCCATCTTCCTGAAGCTTAAAAGAGAAATGCAGACAATTCGGCTTCATGACACCAGGGGGGCTCCGATCTGTCAACCTGAGGACTACTGCACCCAGCTGGAAAGGAGGAGAAACAAGCGGACCCTCTTCTCAGGACATCCAGAAGACCAAGGCATCCAGACCTTTAGGAGCCACCCCAGCAACTGTGGATACCCAGAGATGTTTTTTGTGCCACCAGATAGGTCATCTTAGTGTATCCTGCCCTGAGAAAAAGAAGGCTGTCCCACCATCTACCAAGACCACCCACCTGGAGTCTACTGTTTTGTGTGCTTTCAGGAATGCAGGAGGGCTCTCCGATAACCTGCAGCCTGTCATTGTGGGTGGCAAAGTTACTACCGACCTAAGGGACAGCGGAGCAGAGGTGACTTTAATGCACTCAGAACTGGTGAGCCCTGAGGATCTTATTCCTGGTAAGACCATGACTGTAAAGGGGGTTGGGGGCATTAACCCAGCTGTCCCCACAGCCTGTGTTTATCTAGACTGGGGAGCTGGGAGAGGAATGAGAGAAGTGGGTGTAACAGATGCCATCCCCTCTAATGTATTATTGGGTACTGACCTGGGGCGGTTGGTAGCCCGTTATGAGCCATATCCAGCCCCCCTAGAACCTACATTGCCACCTGAGGCCCTGGACTCATGTAAAATACTGTTTAAAGACTCCATGAACACTGGGGATTCTGGGGAGGGTCAGGGGGTGAATGACTGTGTACCAGGTCCTGGCTCTAGTGGTTGTCTGGAGTCAAGGCCTGGAGAAGAGTTTAAAGTCACAGATGACTCCGCAACTGACAATGTGTTACGTGATGCCAAATGTAATGACATGTGCAAGGCAGACCTTCCCTCTGTTGCAGTGGTGACTCGGGGTGCCCACCAGGTGGCCCTGGACCAGTCATTGCCCACTGCTACAGAGGAACTGTCTGTGGAAGGGCCCAATCTAGCTGAGTTGGACCCTTGTGAACCTGGCCCAGAGGGCCTAAGGTCTCCTCAGACTGTTGTCCACCTGGCACCTGTGGCAGATAGCTCTAGGTCCCCTGCGGCTGTGGAAATTGATGGCAGCCCAGAGGATCTCAGGGGTCTGGCTGAAGGTCTGCCAGCGGTGGATGGCAGGATGGGGTTGCATGGGCAAAAACAATTTGGTTTTGTAGCCCTAAGTAAAGAAACAAGATGTTCTTCTGAAGTTCCCGGTGAAAAGGCACATTGTGTTTCAGTAAGTCCTGGTATATGGAATAAAATAGAAAGTGCGGCGCTAAGTGCTTGGTAAGTACAGTTCCTCTGTAGCAGTGGGCAATGACTGGTCCAGGGCCACCTGGTGGGCACCCCGAGTCACCACTGCAACAGAGGGAAGGTCTGAAAAGCATAACATCATCAGCATACATGCAAATTTTGAAATGCGAAACCAATAATGGGTAACCAGAGATATCCGAGTGATCTTATTGCAGTTGCCAAGGGTTCCAACACTAGCGCCAATAGTAAGGGTGAAAGAGGACAGCCCTGACGGGTACTTCTGCCCAATGTAAAAAATTCAGAGTTACAGCCGGGAAGCCTTTTCCTTGTTTTAGGAGAGTCGTATAAGGCATGAATACCAGATAGAAACTCCTCACTAAAGCCCATTCCATGCAGCAATGAAAACAAGGCCAAAGAACACTATCGAAGGCCTTGTTAGTGTCCAGACTCAGTAACAAAACTGCTTTAGAGTGCAAATTGCATCCTGAATAATGTTTAATGTGAGGCGAATGTTGTCTGTGATTAGTCTGTCTGGGATAAAACCCGATTGGTCTGGAGAGACCAAAGAGGAGATAATGGGGGCCAACCTATCTGCCAGAATACGGCTGAATATTTTCAAATCATTGTTCATCACTGAGATTGGCCTATAGTTTTGGGGCAGATGGTGGTCTTTTAGTGGTTTGGGTTATGTTGAGACATGTTAGCCAATAGCATTTCCTCAGGGAACCTGCCTCCCTGCAAAACATCATTAAATAAAGTCATCAAAAAGGGAGCCAATGTAGGGGCAAAGTGTTTATAATAATTGGCAGTAAATCCATCAGGGCCTGGTTGCGGTGGAACTTTTTAGTGCGCTAATCACATGGGATAAACAAATCACATAGATATATATCCTCCTGCGCTCTTATGGTGAACAGTAGAACAGACTAAAAAGCAGCCAGCATCTATCCCATACCAAGCAAAGGCAATATACATAAAATATAAAAGTTGATGCAGCGCTAAAGATTCTAATATCTAAACAAAATACAACATTGATATATATGAATATATATAGATATATATAGAGATGACCCAAATCCACAGGGGAATACACTAGGACCAATGACCCGTGGTGACGGCATTGGCGTGGTGACGTACTTCCGGCGTGACGCCATCTTGGTGCACCTTTGTGATCTTGCTGTACACCCAGCACATTGTGATACAAGCTGTTGCCATGTAAGTGGATTATCTCCTCTCTCTGGATATATGTTGCCTATTTGCTAATAAAGCGGTAATATACTATGAGGACTGTGTTTATCTCCTCATTTATGAGCTTATGAGCGGTTGTGACATCGGAGGAGAGTGCTTTCCGTTTGCCTACTGGTCTGGATGAATACTGTCCTGGTTCATGTGATGCCTTCCTATATAAAGAGTTACTGAATTGGAGGATCTCGAGGTGATTTACAGTATGCTTTGTGGCCCTGTGGGGTCATAGAGTGGAGGTGAGAGGCCACTGCAGCTAGACTGCCTGGGATCACGTTTGGAGTGTGCTGTGATTCACCTGCACTTCTTTAGATATATGAACTATGGACACGTTATCCTGCACTTAAACCACTGTTATTTGTCCATTGAGGGTCATTGGTCCTAGTGTATTCCCCTGTGGATTTGGGTCATCTCTATATATATCTATATATATTCATATATATCAATGTTTTATTTTGTTTAGATATTAGAATCTTTAGCGCTGAATCACATGGGATATTTCCTCCAAGGTGCAGGGGGCCTTGAGAGAGGTCATCTGAGAGGGTGTGAGAGCAGGGAGGGGTATAGAATCCAGCCATGAGTCGGATGGTGGAACAGAATTTGATTGTGGAGAAGCTAATAGGTTGGAATAAAATGTTTTAAAAATACCCAGAACTTCTTGAGGAAGAGAGGAAAGAGCGCCAGATTTAGTGCGTAACTTCTAGATATATGGGGGTCGCAGAGAATGGTTCAATTTCCATGCAAACACGTCTTCAATTTCTCTTTGATACTGAGGAACGATTAAGGAGGAGTAAGCAAGTGATCTTTAGCAGCTGAAGGAGGGAGCAATCCCTGCAGGGATATCCAGCACACAAGGGGAAAGCATTGTCATTCATAGGAAGTACCCAACATCCATCCCATTTTGGCAGGTTCCAGGAAATGTGAACCACAAGTGTTTATAGCCTATTTTATAGGCATAGAAGGAAGTGAGCGCACATCCTAATTGGTTGAAGGATTCACGGAAAGTCACTATTTGATGATTTCTGATCACCATATCACTATTATTGGAATATTAATTGATTGATGGGACTATTATTCTGAATATTATTTTGTCTTCAATCACATGTACAGTTTTTTATTTTAAATCGCTGTTTTGCGTTTATTTGGTGAATTGAAACCCTGGACGTTATGTGAAATACACTGGATTACCATGGTAAACAAAAATGATATCTATCAGCAGTAAAGTATACATTGGAAAGACATCCCTTAATATTATTTGTCTAGACAGTAGAACATGCAGATCCGCAACAGACAAAGCTACAGCCTTCAGTATCAATTTATGGAGCATCCAGGCCCCATTATGGGTGCCGGGACATCCACAAACCGGTGCAAAAACAATATCGTTGTCACAGCTGCCCCCCCTCTCAGCCCCTTGCTCTGTCCCTGGTCTCTCTGCTGTCTCTCATCCGTGCCCCTCCCCCCTTCTACTGAGATGAAACGCATTCCTAGGACAAGCTAGAGCCACCCTACCTCCGGGCCCCCTACACCTCCCCCCGGTTGCCTAGGTGACTGGGGGGGTCCGACCAGTTTTAAGAAGCTGATGCTAGACTCCCGAGGTATTCACTGCTGTGTAGCTGATGGAAGGAGCCTGGAAGGAGCCTGAGCTGCGGCCGGGACGTTTTCCGTGGCCAGGCTCGGCAGAGACCCAAGGTTTCCTAGGACCCCCCCTTCTCTCAGAGCTGGGGAAGACTGTCTGCTAGACTCCAGGGATCCGTGAGTACAAGCCCTCTGCCTGCTTCACTTAAACTGTTCTTGTGCTGACCTCACACCAACCCCCCCTGTTGGATTACTTGCTACAGAGACTCTCCCTTGGCTCTCGGTGCTGGACTTTAATTGGGTTGGTCCTTCCGTGTCTTCCTGTACTGGCGTATTCACCCTCCCTGCGCACTCCCCTATTCAGTGACTGTCATCTGTTTGCCTCAATAAAGCTTTGTGCATTTGTCACCTTGTACAGTAGATAAAGGGGGATATGATCACCATGTATAATACATAAGGGGGGATATGATCTCCATGTATAATACATAAGAGGGGATATGATCTCCATGTATAATACATAAGGGGGGATATGATCTCCATGTATAATACATAAGAGGGGATATGATCTCCATGTATAATACATAAGGGGGGGGATATGATCTCCATGTATAATACATAAGGGGGGATATGATCTCCATGTATAATACATAAGGGGGGATATGATCACCATGTATAATACATAAGGGGGGATATGATCTCCATGTATAATACATAAGGGGGATATGATCTCCATGTATAATACATAAGGGGGGATATGATCTCCATGTATAATACATAAGGGGGGATATGATCTCCATGTATAATACATAAGGGGGGATATGATCTCCATGTATAATACGTAAGGGGGGATATGATCTCCATGTATAATACATAAGGAGGGATATGATCTCCATGTATAATACATAAGGGGGGATATGATCTCCATGTATAATACATAAGGGGGATATGATCTCCATGTATAATACATAAGGGGGGATATGATCTCCATGTATAATACATAAGGGGGATATGATCTCCATGTATAATACATAAGGGGGATATGATTTCCATGTATAATACATAAGGGGGGTATGATCTCCATGTATAATACATAACGGGGATATGATCTCCATGTATAATTCATAAGGGGGGATATGATCTCCATGTATAATACATAAGGGGGGGATATAATATCCATGTATAATACATAAGGGGGATATGTTCTCCATGTATAATACATAAGGGGGGATATGATCACCATGTATAATACATAAGGGGGGGATATGATCTCCATGTATAATACATAAGGGGGGATATGATCTCCATGTATAATACATAAGGGGGGGATATAATATCCATGTATAATACATAAGGGGGATATGTTCTCCATGTATAATACATAATTAGGATATGATCTCCATGTATAATACATAAGGGGGGATATGATCTCCATGTATAATACATAAGGGGGGATATAATATCCATGTATAATACATAAGGGGGATATGATCTCCATGTATAATACATAATTAGGATATGATCTCCATGTATAATACATAAGGGGGGATATGATCTCCATGTATAATACATAAGGGGGGATATGTTCTCCATGTATAATACATAAGGGGGATATGATCTCCATGTATAGTACATAAGGGGGGATATGATCTCCATGTATAATACATAAGGGGGATATGATCTCCATGTATAATACATAAGGGGGGATATGATCTCCATGTATAATACATAAGGGGGATATGATCTCCATGTATAATACATAAGGGGGGAGAATATGATCTCCATGTATAATACATAAGGGGGGATATGATCTCCATGTATAATACATAAGGGGGGATATGATCTCCATGTATAATACATAAGGGGGGATATGATCTCCATGTATAATACATAAGGGGGATATAATATCCATGTATAATACATAAGGGGGATATGTTCTCCATGTATAATACATAAGGGGGGAGAATATGATCTCCATGTATAATACATAAGGGGGGATATGATCTCCATGTATAATACATAAGGGGGGATATGATCTCCATGTATAATACATAAGGGGGGATATGATCTCCATGTATAATACATAAGGGGGATATAATCTCCATGTATAATACATAAGGGGGGTATATGATCTCCATGTATAATACATAAGGGGGGATATGATCTCCATGTATAATACATAAGGGGGGATATGATCCCCATGTATAATACATAAGGGGGGATATGATCTCCATGTATAATACATAAGGGGGGATATGATCTCCATGTATAATACATAAGGGGGGATATGATCTCCATGTATAATACATAAGGGGGATATAATCTCCATTTATCTAACACTGGCTGACCCTGGCTGGGAGGGGCGCTAACTGACCCTGACATCATCTGATGTCACTAGTGGCAGGAATACAGTGATCAGTGAAAATTTCTATATACTGACACTGTACTAATGCCAGTGGCTGGGTGACGGGGTGATCAAAGGGTTAACCTCCCTAGCGGTCTGATTATGTCCATATTTCTGTGCTCAAAGTGGTAATTTTTTTGCACGGAAATATGTATTTTTTTTTTGTAGGCCTGTAATTTTTAGGAATAACTCCCTGAAATCTGTCCGAACAAAAGTCTAGTAAACATCCCGGGTATGTTACAATTTGAAACACGAAATCATAAATTATAATTTAATAAATAATCCTAAAAAATAATAATATAATAATAATAAATGTAATTCAATAATATAATCAAACAAAATACACTGAAATGTGAAATAGAGCGCCAAATTCGCACATCGCTGAGCTCAGTCGCAGAATCGTTTTCAGTGTCTGATGAGGAATTTCCCCCACCAATCATTATCACTCAATTCTGCAAGTGGTTCTGATTTACTATCGCTGTTCTCTAGCCAGTCTAAAACCGCGTCTGACCTAAAGGGACGCTTTTTGGACGCCATGGACGTTTCTCAGTTTCCAGGCAGAAAGAACAGTAATAATGCAGGCAGGGCGCCGGACAAAGCACTCGGGACAAAATGTGTGTGAAATGGTTTGATACAGGAATGTTATACTATGTGATTTTAGTGTATTCAGTGAATGTCACTTTTTGTCATTTTCAAATTTCCCGCCAGTTCCGTCCCCCGTACGTCCCGAGGTCGCAGGGGACGGAATCCAGATGAGAGATACCGGCGTCCTCCGGAGCACATTGCCGGGGACACTGCAGGAGGAACATCGCGGGAGCGCAGGACAAGGTAAGTGAAGAACAGATCCCAGAGCAGCACCGCATGGTAAGCCCGAGTGTAGCTCGGGGGGGGTCACCACTTGTGGTACTGAAACCTTACCCCGAAATACACTCGGGAATACCGCCAGGGGAGTTAATGTGCTAATCCACCGTGTGTGTGTAAATTGTAGCGCTTTTACTCACAGTGCGGTGTTCTCTCTTCTCTCCCTGGACTGACCGGGGGACAGTGGGGGCGCAGATACACCCCAAAATAGAAAGTGCCGTAAGGATACATCGCTTTGCCCAGACCCACCACTGGCCCGCAGATTGTAGGCAGGCAGTTGGCAAGCTGTTAAAAAAAAAACCTAAAAAAAATTTAAATTCTCAGGGCAGTATTTTTTATTTTATTTTTACATTTTTAAATATTTTTTTAAATGCAGTTGGTAACATTGTACTACTCTGGGGGGGTGATCAGTGATCAGTAATTTTTTTTTTTTTTTTTACACTTTGCTTTGCAGGAGCAATAACAATTATTGGGTCCCTCTAAAGCTCTGCACAGCCAGGCAACACGCATTTTCTTCCACATTCTGCACACTGGAGTCAGAAAACATTCTTTGATCTTGGTTTTGTAATTTTATTTAGGGGTTTAGAACTCGGAGGGGTTGAGGGGTGTATGGGATGCCCAAGGGAACTGTGAACTTGAGGACAAACTCCTTAGCAACTATGTACATATGGGGACAAAATAGTTTCTCCTTTAAGAGTACTCCAGCTCTCTCTCCAGCTTTCCAAAAAAGGTGTCATTTGGTGGGGGGGGATTAGTACTGTCCTGGAATTTTAGGGCCTCAAGAATTGAGACAGGCAGTCAACTGGACTGATCATTTTCAATGCTACGAAGTATAGCTGGTAGACTTTTTCTTTCCGACTTCCTCTGGATCAACTGTGGGTGTAGGATTATAACTCTTTTTTTTTCTATGGTTGAACTGGATGGACTTTTGTCTTTTTTCTGCCAGACTAACTATGTAACTATGTAGCCTTAGAATGAGGAGTTGTAGGTGAATTAAGGGCTGAATGTGAGGGTGTAGAAGGTAAGTAGGCATTGTGTGCCATCATCTACTTAGATCTCTTGGATATAAATTCTGGCAAGTACTTCTTTTTATCAGAACAGAAAAATAAATATAGTTACATAGTTAGTCTGGCTGAAAAAAGACAAAAGTCCATCCTAATATGATAGAGATCTTTGTGTGTCATTTATATATTACATTTCTCCTATTTTCTTTGAATAATAATAATAATACCATCCCATGAAAATATCTCCCAACGTATCATCCAGCTTAGTTATCGAGTCACTCACCCTCCCCGGAGTGATGGAAGAATGTATCCAACTTTATTCCGTATGACACCGGACAATCGGGCCTATTATACGGCTGTTGTACATTTCTTGAAGCATTTTGGGTGGAACTGGGTTGGAATAATATCATCATGGGATGGCAGCAGTGATGATGAGGCCCAAGAACTGAGCAGGATGATGAGCCAACACGGGATCTGCACAGATTATATCTTTAAAAGCACTTCACATCTTGAAGATCATTATCGGAAAGTAAAGATGATGTATAAATCATCAGGTAAAGTCGTGGTAGTGTGTGGAACTTTCACAGCGTACTTTTCTCATTTTGCTATAGAAACTATCACATATATTTTCCCGCCGTCGTGGAGTAAATTCTTAGATGCCTTCTATGCTAAGTTTAAACCAGTCAGCTGCACCTTCATATTTCAGTGGCCACAAATGAAAAGCGTGAACTTCAATCATCATGATGTTGGTGTCAACTTCTCCAGCTGCTTAACTGACCCAATACTGCAAGATATTGGGATTTCTTCGCTTCGGTGCCTTTCCCCAAATCTGGACAAAAATAACTGTTTACAACTTTACACTTCTCGCCCTCTCAGACATTGTACAGATGTAAAAATTTCTAAAGTATTTTTTCATTATACATCTATACCGTCCTATGCATACAGGGCTGTGTATGTTCTGGCCCACGCTCTACACGGAATGTACACCAAGAAAATACAATCTGAACAAACTGGATTCCAGCACAGAGTGAGTTGGATAATAAGTGCTTATGTTACTCGGGGGGCGTATTTACCACAAGGTAAACAAGGCATTTGCCTAGGGCGGCATTTTTTTAGATGGGCAGCACTGGCCCCTGGAGGAGGGACATGGGGACCAGGTGGGATCTGAGAAAGGCTGTGGGCTGCTTGATGGTGTATGCAGAGTCCCACTGTCATTCCTGGGGATAGCCAGACCTGTGAAGGTGAGTGTCTTTTTTTCTGTTGGGGGGTGTTAGTGGAAGGCTCTCGTGGGTGGGGGTGGAGCAGGGGTGTTGTTGGTCACCATCAGGCTCTCTCCGTGGGGGGGATGTCCAGACCTGTGAAGGTGAGTGTCTTTTTTTCTGTTGGGGGGGTGTTAGTGGAAGGCTCTCCCGGGTGTGTGTGGAGCAGGGGTGTTGTTGGTCACCATCAGGCTCTCTCCGTGGGGTTAGGATGTCCAGAGCTGTGAAGGTGAGTGTCTTTTTTTCTGTCAGGGGGTGGGGTGTTAGTGGAAGGCTCTCTCGGGTGGGGGTGGAGCAGGGGTGTTGTTGGTCACCATTAGGCTCTCTCTGTGGGGGGGTGTCCAGAGCTGTGAAGGCGAGTATCTTTTTTTCTGTAGGGGGTGGGGTGGGGCATTAGTGGAAGGCTCTCTCGGGTGGGGGGTGGGGCAGGGGTGTTGTTATTAGTCACTGTCAGGCTCTCTCCGAGGGGGGGGTCTGGTGTTGGTTGGTGGCAAGCTCTCTTCGCCGGGAGGGGGAGTGTCCAATTTTTGTATTACCTAGGGCAGCACAACACCTAAGTACACCTCTGATGTTACTACGATCCTATCATAGATTACATAGTAATTGTGTGACCAAAGTGAGATGGACCGCGATCTCCGACCTCCCTCTCACTGTCCGCAAAATTGCCGGCAATACAATGTTTGTTTCTCCTATACAGTATTTAAATATACACCGTATTCCAAATTATTCTGCAGATGATATTTCCTCATTTCCCTCAATAATTGATGTAAATATCAGTCGGCAGAATTCTCAGGTGACAACTAGAAGAGGACAATTCACATTTTATTGCACAAACCTCCTAATGATAACAGGATTTGTGTTCCGGATTATTCCGCACAGGAAGTTTCAGAACACTTTCTAGGTTGTAAAGAACTGAAAGTTGTCATTTGTTGTGTTTGCAGCAAATTTACTGAAATCAAAAGCTATTTCAATCAAACTTTTCCCAACATTGTAACTTTGTAAACATTTGAAGCGGTCACGTTACATTGTAACATAGGAGCCCTTATCTGATAGCAGATCACAAGTCTGGCATCCATTGAACTTGGGAGTTTTTGGACAGTTTCTGCTTGAATTTGTTTGCAAGATGTCAGAATAGCCTCCCAGAGCTGCTGTTTGGATGTAAACTGCCTCCCACCCTCATAGATCTTTTGCTTGAGGATGCTCCAAAGGTTCTCAATAGGATTGAGGTCGGGGGAGGATGGAGGCCACACCATGACTTTCTCTCCTTTTATCCCCATAGCAGCCATTGATGCAGAGGTATTCTTTGCAGCATGAGATGGTGCATTGTCATGCATGAAGATGATTTTATTACGGAAAGCATAGTTCTTCCTTCTGTACCAGGGAAGAAAGTGGTCAGTCAGAAACTCCACATACTTTGCAGAGGTCATCTTTACACATTTGCGGACACAAAAGGGGCCGACCAGCTCTGTTTCCATAATTCCGGCCCAAAACATGACTCCACCACTGCCTTGCTGATGTCGCAGCCTTGTTGGAACAGGGTGGCCGTCCACCAACCATCCACTACTCCATCCATCTGGACCATCCAGGGTTGCACGGCACTCATCAGTGAACAGGACCCTTTGCAAATGAGTCTTCATGTATTTTCTGCCCAATGCAGCCGTTTCTGCTTCTGAACATTGGTTAGTGGTGGCCGAATAGAAGGTTTCTGCACAGTTGCAAGACTCTGGAGGACTCTACACCTTGATGTAGAGACTCCAGAGGCACCAGCAGCTTCAAATATCTGTTTGCTGCTATGTAATGGGATTTTAGCAGCTGCTCTCTTGATCCGATGCAAGGATCTGGCAGAAATCTTCCTCAATGTGCCTTTATCTGCACCAACCCGTCTGTGCTCTGAATCAGCCACAAATCTCTTCATAGTGCGATGATCACACTTACGTTTTCCTGAAATATCGAATGTTTTCACTCTTTTCAGCAGCAGAGAGATCCTTTTTCTTCCCCATATTGCTGGAAAATGGAGCTCTGCTTAATAATGTGGAACGTCGTCCTTTAGGAGTTTTTCCTTCAATTGGGCTCACCGGCCAATCTAATTATCACAGGTGTCCCAGATTGTTTTCAGTGATCAAAAGAGCCCTGACACACAATGCCATCCATGAGTTACACTGAAAAACAAAAGATTTCATCTTTGTGATAAATAGAATTTGCAGAATAATTTGGAACATGGTGTAATTAAATAAATGGTTGGCTTTTAAAAGGGGGGATGTTTATTGTACTAATTGTATATGCCATGTTAAGAGACACATTCAAGTAGCCCAGATTCATATATAATCGATATACATTCTATATATATCCATATATTTATATATCGTATTTTTCATTCCATAAGACACACCTAGGTTTTAGAGGAGGGAGACAAGAAAAAAATATTCTGAACCAATGGGCTGCAGACATACTACAGGAGATGGTCAGAGACTGAGGACATAGTACAGGAGATGACCAGAGACTGCGGACATAGTACAGGAGATGACTAGAGACTGCAGACATACTACAGGAGATGGTCAGAGACTAAGGACATAGTACAGGAGATGACCAGAGACTGCAGACATACTACAGGAGATGGTCAGAGACTGAGGACATAGTACAGGAGATGACCAGAGACTGCGGACATAGTACAGGAGATGACCAGAGACTGCAGACATAGTACAGGAGATGACCAGAGACTGCGGACACAGTACAGGAGATGACCAGAGACTGCGGACACAGTACAGGAGATGACCAGAGACTGCGGACACAGTACAGGAGATGACCAGAGACTGCGGACACAGTACAGGAGATGACCAGAGGCTGCGGACACAGTACAGGAGATGACCAGAGACTGCAGACACAGTACAGGAGATAACCGGAGGCTGCAGACATAGTACAGGAGATGACCAGAGACTGCGGACACGGTACAGGAGATGACCAGAGGCTGCGGACACGGTACAGGAGATGACCGGAGACTGCAGACACGGTACAGGGGATGACCAGAGACTGCGGACAGTACAGGAGATGACCAGAGACTGCGGACACGGTACAGGAGATGACCGGAGACTGCGGACACGGTACAGGAGATGACCAGAGACTGTGGACACAGTACAGGAGATGACCGGAGACTGCAGACATAGTACAGGAGATGACCAGAGACTGCGGACAGCACAGGAGATGACCAGAGACTGCGGATACAGTACAGGAGATGACCAGAGACTGCGGACACGGTACAGGAGATGACCAGAGACTGCAGACACAGTACAGGAGATGTCCAGAGACTGCGGACATACTACAGGAGATGACCAGAGACTGCGGACACAGTACAAGAGATGACCGGAGACTGCGGACACAGTACAGGAGATGACCGGAGACTGCGGACACGGTACGGGAGATGACCAGAGACTGCAGACAGAGTACGGGAGATGACCAGAGACTGAGCACACGGTACAGGAGATGACCAGAGACTGAGCACACGGTACAGGAGATGACCAGAGGCTGTGGACATACTACAGGAGATGACCAGAGACTGCGGACACGGTACAGGAGATGACCGGAGACTGCGGACACGGTACAGGAGATGACCGGAGACTGCGGACACAGTACAGGAGATGACCATAGACTGCGGACACAGTACAGGAGATGACCATCGACTGCGGACACGGTACGGGAGATGACCGGAGACTGCGGACACAGTACGGGAAATGACCAGAGACTGCGGACAGAGTACGGGAGATGACCAGAGATTGAGCACACGGTACGGGAGATGACCAGAGACTGTGGACATACTACAGGAGATGACCAGAGACTGCGGACACAGTATAGGAGATGACCGGAGACTGCGGACACAGTACAGGGGATGACCAGAGACTGTGGACAAGGTACAGGGGATGACCAGAAACTGTGGACACAGTATAGGGGATGACCAGAGACTGCGGGCACAGTACAGGGGATGACCAGAGACTGTGGACAAGGTACAGGGGATGACCAGAAACTGTGGACACAGTACAGGGGATGACCAGAGACTGCGGACAGTACAGGGGATGACCAGAGACTGCGGACACAGTACAGGAGATGACCAGAGACTGCGGACACAGTACAGGAGATGACCAGAGACTGCGGACCTTTGGGGAGCAGGTACTCGAATTTGACAGGTACCCGCTCCCACTTCGCCTCTCTCCCCGTAGTTTTCTAGGACACGTGACAGGTCCCATAAGATTACGGAGCCATTCACAAAGTTCAGCATTTCTCACGCATGCGCAGTGGGCTCCCAGCAGTGAAGCTGCAAGCTGTAACAGCCGGGTGCCCACACTGAAGATGATGAGGTGAGGAGGACACAGCTGGACTGAGGAGCAGGATCTGCTGCACAGAAGAGCCAAGCGGTCAGCCCGGTATTCTAACACGGCTGCGACGGGGGGAATATCAGGCCAGACACTCAATATTCGCTCCATAAGATGCAGAGACATTCCCCCCATTTTTTTTTGGGGGGGGGGAAGTGCATCTTATGGAGCAAAAAATACGGTATATATATATGGGTGGGACACATATTTGGAAACAAGTATGGAACAAGAAGAAAATCGTCCCCTAATACGGTGTTGGACCGCGTGTGGTATCCAAGACGGCCTGAATTTCCTGGGAATTATCACATATACAGTGAAGTCTTTGATGGGGATAATGGAATCTGATATCACTCTTCATACAAGAATCCAGAGTCACCATCCTGCTCATCAAGACACCAAAACGCAGCGCTCTTCAAAGTGATATATCTGTAAACAAGTGAACACAGAAAATAGATGCCAAATAATAAAAGATAAATGTGTCGCATAAATCAATAAAAATTAAATAAAAAATATTTTTCGATCAGTGAAAAAAATATGTGAATAAGTGTCCAACATAAAGTCCATTAACTTATATAAATAAATAAAAAAAACTGCAAAAATTTGTGTCCATAAATCAATATTTCTTCTTTAATCACCTCCCACCCGCCATATAGTAATATGATGGACGCAAGGCGGTTCTCCCGTTCTGGGAGGATGTCATATGGCGTCCTCCCATTCTCACCGCACATGCGCGGCTCAGGGAGCGTGCAGCGCGGCGATCGGCGGTGCGCTGTGTCTCTTGGACACAGCCGATCACGGAAAGAGCCGAAGATGGCGGCTCGGTCATGTGATCAGCTGTGTCCAATCACAGCTGATCACATGTAAACAGAGAAATGCCAGTTACTGGCATTTCTCTCCTCTCGAGCTGTCACACTGACAGAGGAGAGCCAGTAATAGGCTTTCCACAGAGGGGACATCTACACTGATCATCAAGGCACTGATGATCAGTGTATCCCCAGCAGTGCCACCTGTCAGTGTCCATCAGTGCCTTGTGTCAGTGCCCATCAGTGCCTCTTGTCAGTGCACATCAGTGCCACATCAATTCCACATATCAGTGCCTACCAGTGCAAATCAATGCCACATATCAGTGCCTACCAGTGCAAATCAATGCCACATATCAGTGCCCATCTGAGCTGCCTTTCAGTGTCACCCATCAGTGCCAGTCAGTGCCACCTATCAATGCCAATCAGTGCCACCTATTAGTGCTGCCAATCAGTGGCACCTATCAGTGCGCCTATCAGTGCGCATCAGTGCTGCCTAACAGTGCCACTCAGTGCCGCCTATCAGTGCCCATCAGTGATGCCTATCAAAGCCCATCAGTGCCCTCTACTAGTGCCTCCTCATCAGTGCCCATCAGTGCCACCTATCAGTGTCCATTAATGTAGCCTATCAGTGCCCATCACTGCAGCCTCTATAGCGCATATCAGTGAAGGAGAAAAATCACTAATTTACAAAATTTTATAACAAAAACTAAGAAAAAATGTTTTTTTTTCAACATTTTCAGTGGTTTTTGGTTTGTTTAAGAAAAACTAAAAAACCCTGAGGTGATGAAATACCACCAAAAAAAAGCTCTATCTGTCTCAAAAAAATGATAAAAATTTTATATGGGTACAGTGTTGCATGACCGCGCTATTGTCATTCAACGCGTGATAGCACTGAGAGCTGGAAATTGGACTGGACAGGAAGGGGGTGTCAGTGCCCTGTAGGCAGGAAGGGGGTAGAAGTGCCCTGTAGGCAGGAAGGGGGTAGAAGTGTCCTGTAGTCAGGAAGGGGGTAGAAGTGTCCTGTAGGCAGGAAGGGGGTAGAAGTGCCCTGTAGGCAGGAAGGGGGTAGAAGTGTCCTGTAGGCAGGAAGGAGGTAGAAGTGTCCTGTAGGCAGGAAGGGGGCAGAAGTGTCCTGTAGGCAGGAAGGGGGTAGAAGTGGCCTGTAGGCAGGAAGGGGGTAGAAGTGCCCTGTAGGCAGGAAGGGGGTAGAAGTGTCCTGTAGGCAGGAAGGGGGTAGAAGTGCCCGGTGGGCAGGAAGGGGGTAGAAGTGCCCTGTAGGCAGGAAGGGGGTGTCAGTGCCCTGTAGGCAGGAAGAGGGTAGAAGTGCCCTGTAGGCAGGAAGGGGGTAGAAGTGCCCTGTAGGCAGGAAGGGGGTAGAAGTGTCCTGTAGGCAGGAAGGGGGTAGAAGTGCCCGGTGGGCAGGAAGGGGGTGTCAGTGCCCTGTAGGCAGGAAGGGGGTGTCAGTGCCCTGTAGGCAGGAAGAGGGTAGAAGTGCCCGGTGGGCAGGAAGGGGGTAGAAGTGCCCGGTAGGCAGGAAGGGGGTAGAAGTGCCCTGTACGCAGGAAGGGGGTGTCAGTGCCCTGTAGGCAGGAAGGGGGTAGAAGTGTCCTGTAGGCAGGAAGGGGGTAGAAGTGCCCGGTGGGCAGGAAGGGGGTAGAAGTGCCCTGTAGGCAGGAAGGGGGTAGAAGTGCCCTGTAGGCAGGAAGGGGGTAGAAGTGCCCGGTAGGCAGGAAGGGGGTAGAAGTGCCCGGGAGGCAGGAAGGGGGTAGAAGTGCCCTGTAGGTAGATAGGGGGTAGAAGTGCCCTGTAGGCAGGAAGGGGGTAGAAGTGCCCTGTAGGCAGGAAGGGGGTGTCAGTGCCCTGTAGGCAGGAAGGGGGTAGAAGTGTCCTGTAGGCAGGAAGGGGGTAGAAGTGCCCTGTAGGCAGGAAGGGGGTAGAAGTGTCCTGTAGGCTTGTAGTTAACCACATCCCATCCAGCCCATGTACATAAATGGCCGACGGGAGCAGTGCAGGGGCGAGTGGCTGTTTATAAATGGCCTCCGCATTCACTGCCTGTGCGTGCTCCCTGGGAGAGCGCGACACAGCGATCCGGTGCCCACGCAGCGAAACACAGATCGCTGTACAGGACCTCTGTGTGAGGTCCCGATTCACGTGATCACGGATTGGCCAGCGAATTAAATTAAAAATATGTGTCTCGCTCCAAATAAATACTAAAGTGAATTAGAACATATTTTATCGTGCTATATATATACAATTAGTAATAAAAATATTATCCGTGTTAATACTTGTGATCCAAAAAAGCAAAAAGAAAAAACTATATAAAATAAATTCAATTTTGATAGCAAATAATAATTATAACACAAATTAAAATGTGTAAAAATAGATATTAAGTGTCCAAAAATATATTTTGTCCAGTACAAAATATTATTCACTCTGCGATTGTGCTCGGAAAATCTTTGCTATATATGCGCTCACCTTAATGTAAGCCTAACGTATAATTTAGGCAAAAACAACTTTATGTCCTTATTGGATGTATATGGTTCTTCCGATGTTACTTGTATGCCAAAGATAATGGGTAGTAGGATGTAATGATGTCATTCTTCCACTAGGGGGTTCCTAGATACAGTGATCTCTGTGTGTGGACTGGATGGGTAAATCTCTCCCTCGGTCCTCCGGGGGTCTTTATGTCTCCTCCTCCTCCTCTCTTTATTTCTCCATTATTTATATACCAAGAAAGAAAGAAAAATATAGTGCCTTATCCTTTATACCTTTTATTGTGAACAAATATCTGTACACTCATATGGTAAACCATGTAAATTGCGCTTAAGATCTGTCTCAAAAAAAGCCTCCTCTGTGTGTGCACTGCACACGCTCTATACTCGCCATCTGGTATCCTGAGTGCATGATGACATCTGAGCCCTTCCCCTACGCGTTGCACCGCTGGGTCACGAGGCTTCATCAGGGGGATTAAATCTGGATTTAAACGACATCCTCATTCACTGCCTGTGCACGTTTCCTGGAAGCGCACGGCACCACAATCGGGGTGCCCACACAGAGAAACACCGATCGCTGTACAATACCTCTGTGTGAAGTCCCGATTCATGTGGTCACTGATTGGCCAGTGATCACATGCAGAGTAGTAAACAAGATGTCACTTCCTGACCTCATTGCTTTCTACGTGTGAAATCTGTGAATGATCTCAGAGATCACATGGTACAGGGCTATTCACAACAGCCTTGTACCATGTGACAAGCTGTGACCAATCACAGCTCACACAGTATTTCTCTTGTTCAAACATTTTATTAACAGCTACTAGTTACTAGTTTAGTTACTAGTGGGTGGGAGTTGGTAGCAATAAATGTCGTGAAGTTGGTCAGTTACGGTAATGGCTCACTGAAACATTATGGAAGGTTGTAGAAATTTAGGGGGGATCGAAAGGGGGTGGGAATGGGGGAAAAAAAAAAAGGGGGGGGGGAAGGGGAAGGGTAATAGTAATGACTCCATGAGTGGTAGGTAGGAACCTGGCAACACCTATACATCGTATAGGGTGAAACATGGGCAGTGTCCAAGGCGTACTACAAACAATCAGGGGAGAAGAAGAGATTCATCGAAGTTAGGTGGGAGAAAACACTCTACACAGGGACTCCAAACATTTAAGAATTTAGGGATCGTGTCAAGAATTGTGGCTTCCACTTTTGCATGTATCATAGCTTGCGTGACTCTGGTCCTAACCACTGTAATATTTAATGAGGGGGATTTTCAGGATTTTGCAATCACCTGTTTGGCTGCTGTGATGACTTGCAGAAGGAGTTTGAATTGCAAATTAGAAACGCCAGGAGGGCGTTGATTGAGTAGTGCGGTTATCGGGTTGGGTTGTAGTTTAGTAGTGCAAAGTGTGGATAACATGTTGAAAATTTCCACCCAGAAGGTTTGAGCTACTGGGCAGTTCCACCATATATGATAGTGTGTTCCTAGGTCAGTACAGCCTCTAAAGCAGTTGGGCGAGTAGTTGGGGGTGTATTTAGCAATTCTCGCTGGGACTAAATACCATCTTGCTAAGACTTTATAATTGGTTTCTAGAGCTACAATGTTTTGCGAAGATGATTTAGTATTAGTCCAGACATGGTCCCACTCAGAGTAGTCTAACTGCCTGCCTAGGTCAGTTTCCCATTTACGGGTGTAAGGGGGGGGACATGGTGGTCGGGGTTGTGAGGAGGGAATATAGGCATTAAATGAGGCCACGTCTGTGGGGGTCCTTGCAACATGCCCGTTCAAAGAGAGACATGGAGTTAGGTCGGTTTGTTATTGTTGTGTAGGGGGCATAAAAGTGCTGTAGCTGTAAGTATCTAAAAATTTCGGAAGCTGGAAGACTATAGGTTTCCTGTAGTGAGGCAAAGGATTTAAATTTATTCCACTGTAGGAAATGGTGTGTATGGAGCAGGTTAGCAGAGGTCCATGCTTGGAATAGGAGAGATGTCTGCCAAGCCGGGGGAAAGGCTGGGTTTCGAAGAAACGAGAGCAAGGGGTTATGTGGCGATTGGAGGAGATAGCGGGTTTTCAATGTGTCCCATAAAGATAAGAAGTGGGAGGTAATGGGGTTGGTTATTGAGCGGCGGTCTACTGGCCTTAACCAAAGTAAGTTAGCGGTAGATAGGGGATCGCACTCTATCGACTCAAGGACTACCCACTGAGGGATTTCGGAAGTCGCATGGTATTTTGGCAACTGTGCTAAGTGTGCTGCTTGGTAGTATTTACCAATATCAGGGAGGCCTAGGCCCCCACTGAGTTTGGAGCGACATAAGATGGGGAGGGGTATACAAGGACGGGTATTGCCCCAAACGTAGGAGGAAATGCGACGCTGCACCGTACAGAGGTAATGAGAGGGGACTGGGACTGGGAGGACTCTGAACAGGTACAAGATTTTTGGGAGGATTGACATCTTTATAACTGCAATTCTACCCATCCATGCGACGGGCAAGGAGGAACACCTGGTCAAAAGAGCAGAGAGGTGATTTAGCATCGGAATGTAGTTAGCTGTATAAAGATCTGACAGATTAGGGGTCAATTTGATTCCTAAGAAAGGAATATGGTGGTGTGACCAGGGGAATGGTAGGATCTGTTTCAGATAGGCCAGCTCATCAGGGGGAAGGGAGATGTTGAGTGCCATTGATTTGTTTGGGTTAACTATAAGACCAGAGAACGAGCCAAACGTCTCGAGGAGTCGGAGTAGGGAGGGAGAGGAAATCAGGGGAGATGTAAGAAAGAGTAAAACGTCATCTGCAAAAAGACATAACTTGTGATGGGTGCCACTTAGTTCCAATCCCCGCACATCCGGGTTAGCTCTTATTAGTAAGGCCAGAGGTTCTATGGACAAGGCAAAGAGCAAGGGGGACAGAGGGCAGCCCTGTCTCATGCCTCGAGAAATTGGAAACCGAGCTGACCTGTGCCCTAGATACCGAATTCTGGCCAAAGGCTCTCGATATAGCGAGAGGACCCAAGTTAAAAAGTGTGGGCCAAAGCCCCAATGACATAAAATGTAGTAGAGGTATGGCCATGAGACTTTGTTAAAAGCCTTACGGATGTCCAAGGACAGGAAACAAGTGGGAATCTTGCGAGATTTGGCTATATTTGCCAAGAGAGATGCACGTCTGATGTTATCTCCGGCCTGTCGAGTTGGAATAAAGCCCACTTGGTCATTATGAATCAAGGACCCTATACACGGATTAAGGCGCGTGGAGAGGATTTTTGCTAGCAGTTTAATATCAATGTTGAGAAGAGAGATTGGCCTATAGTTGGACTACTGCGTGTCATCCGAGTTTGGTTTCGGGATCATCGAGATGTTCGCTTGCATCATTTCACAGTGGAAGGTATGGCCAGATAGTGGCGCGTTAAAAGCGTTAGTAAGGATAGGTGCAGGGAGATCGGCAAATTTTTTGTAATAAGTAGCTGAGAAACCGTCTGGTCCTGGGCGCTTGCGAGGTTTTAAACACTTAATAGCATGTAGGGTTTCAGCTGGGGTGATAGATTGCTCTAGCATGGCTAATTGGTGTTCCCACAGTGCCTGGAAGGAGATGGGGGCCAAGAGGGCATCAGCTTGTGAGGGATCAAAGGGTGCGGAGGAAGAGTAAAGCTGTGACAGATGTTTATGGAAAGTTCGTAGGATGCGTTCCGGATTACTAGTGAGGTTGCCAGTTGAGTTGCGTATTCGTATAGGTTTAGCAATCTGGTCCAGCCTACGAAGCGAGAGGGCTAAGAAAGTACTGGGCTTATTCACCTTGGTATAATATCTGTGCCTGGATCTACGAAGTGCGAGTTCTGGTCTGTGAGAAAGAGGTCTAGAGCTAAGCGGGATCGTTCTAAGGCTTCACGGTTAGCAGGTGTGGGGGTCGCTAGGAAGATTTGATGGGAATGGTCGTAGGATTGCTCCAGAGAAAGACGCTGTTGTCTTTTTGCTTTGTTTAAAAAGGATGCTTTACTAATACAAAATCCGCGTATCACCGGTTTATGTGCTTCCCAAAGTAAGAGTGGGGAAATGTCTGGTGTATGGTTAAGAGATAAGTAATCTTTGAGGGCGGTTTCAATTTCCGAGCAAAGTTCTGGATTTGAAAGTAAATTGTCGTTGATAATCCATGAGGAGTCAGTAGGGGATGGGGCTAGAGAGGCCATGGATGTAAACACAGCGCAGTGGTCCGACCAGGGAATCGGGATTATCTCAGAGGTCAAGAGCCGGGAAGAGGAGCCGGCTGTAATAAGGATGTGATCTATCCTAGAGAAGGTCTTGTGGGGGTGGGAGTAGAAAGTATATTGGCGTTTGGCCGGGTTAAGTTCCCTCCAGGTATCAATCATGGAATAATGTTGTAATAAGTCTTGTAGGGTTAGCTTAGAGGAAAGGAGAGGGGAAGGTTGGGGGGACTTGTCAAGAAAAGGCAACCCACCGGAGAGGTGCTTCCAGCGTGTGGAATCTAAGTCCCAGAGCACTTGTTCACCAGGGCCCCTGATGGTGGGGATGGACTTGGAGCGCTCTGAGACCAGGTCGCAGTTACTGGGCACACTCACCACTGGTAGGGGTATCCGCCAGGGGCTCCCGCAGAGGAAGAGCCTAATGTGAGAAGGCCGGGAGATCCCGACGGGATGGATGGATGGCTGAGCAGGTGCAGGGTCAAACAAGCCGGGTCGGGAACTGTAGGGTATGCGAGGTACAAAACAGCGGGCAGAGAATAGTCGGGTCACATGCCAGGTCAGAAACGGTATATCAGAACATATATGGGGCATACAGAACAGAAGCCAGGGAAGCCAGAGGTCAGGGCAGGAGAAGGCAGCAAGGTCAGACAATCCAGGTAAGTATTCACAATCAGAATCAGGAACACAGGAACAGATTTAGACCGAACGGCACCAAGTGACAGCTCAGGGCGATTTAAATACCGCGCCCTGCGCTGTCATTGGTGCCCGGCGCACGCCTGCATCACCTACTGCGCATGCGCGGCCTCGCCGCGGCCAGCCCACACCTGCGATGCGGGGCACTGCGCCTGCGCCGGGACCAGCGCCGCGGTGGACCCTGACATTGCCCCCCCCCCCACGGGCAACCTCCGGATGCCCACTCGATCCTGGTCACGCAGGAACTCTCGGACAAATCTGGGGGCATGAACATTTTGGGCCGGTTCCCAGGAATTGTCTTCTGGACCGTAGCCTTTCCATTTAATCAAGAACTGGGTCTGGCCCCCCCCTCTTTCGGCATTTAAGAATTGCTTCCACCTCAAATTCTTCTTGTTCTTCAATGGTTACAGCTTCTGGGGGTCTGGATTCTCGGTCTGGAAAAGGATCCGGAACAACTGGTTTCAGTAGTGATACATGGAACACCGGGTGGATTTTAAACGTTTCCGGGAGGATGAGCTCGTATGCCACTTTATTGATCATTCGTTTCACACGAAAAGGACCCACAAACTTTGGTCCTAACTTCTTCGACATCTTTAGGTTAGTTGTTGCCAACCATACCTTATCCCCGGGTTGTAACATCAGTTCCCCTCTTTGTTTCTTGTCAAAGGCCCTCTCGTTATCTTCCTGGGCCCTAGAGATGGCTTCCTGAAGTAACTTGTTATTGGTAGCGAAGAAGGACAGCGTGTCTTGGGTAGCCGGAACTGCACTCTCGGTGACCAGGTCAGGAAGAAAAATGGGATGAAACCCATAGTTAGCAAAAAACGGGGCCTGCCCCGTGGCTGAGTGATTTGCATTGTTATAGGCAAATTCTGCCAAGGGTAGAAGTGTCAGCCAATCATCTTGCAAGAAGGTTGTATAGCATCTCAGGTACTGCTCCAGGGTCTGCTTCGTCCTCTCTGTCTGCCCATTGGTCTGCGGGTGAAAAGCGGAGGAGAGGGAAAGTTTGATACCCAACGTCTCGCATAACGATTTCCAAAATTTGGAGGTAAAGTGGACTCCCCGATCCGAGACGATGTCTTCTGGTACTCCATGCAGCCTTACCACCTCCCGTATGAAGATTTGTGCAGTTTCGAGTGCCGACGGGGTATTCTTCAGGGGTAGGAAATGAGCCATCTTTGATAGATGGTCAACCACCACGAGGATGGCAGAGTGGCCCTGGGACGCGGGTAACTCGACTATAAAATCCATGGCGATCATTTGCCAGGGCCGATCGGGTATCGGCAATGGGCGTAGAAGTCCCCAGGCCTTATTCCTAGGAGATTTGTTCCTTTGGCAGATGGCACAGGACTTGACATAACGCTCGCAGTCCTTGGTCATATTCGGCCACCAAAATGAACGTTTGAGCAGATCCTGGGTTTTTGCCAGGCCGAAGTGCCCTGCCATCGGATGGTCGTGGCAATGTCCTAGGACCAGTGTTCGGACTCCTTCTGGTACCGTGATCAACCCTTCCTTCCATAGGAGTCCCCCCTTGTTCTGGAGGGACACCCCGCATGGGGCTGACATGGTCATGGATGCCTCCTGTAACCTAGAGCGGAGTTCTGTCTGGAGAGCCAAAAAGTTTCTTGACGAAAGAATGGTATCCGGCCTGGGCTCTTCTTCTGGGTCCTCAAACATGTGTGAGAGCGCGTCGGGCTTGGTATTCTTAGATCCGGGTCGGTAAGTTATGTGAAATGAAAAGCGGGAGAAAAATAGTGCCCATCTGGCCTGCCGTGGTCGCAAGCGTTTTGCTGTCCTCAGGTGCTCTAAATTTTTGTGATCAGTAAAGATCAGAATTGGATGCGTGGCGCCTTCCAGGAGATATCTCCATTCCTCTAGTGCTGTCTTGATAGCCAACAGTTCTCTGTCGCCGATGTCATAGTTTCTCTCAGCCGGGGTCAATTTTCTTGAGAAAAACGCCACTGGGTGTAAAAGCTCCTTGGTACCTTTCCTTTGGGACAGAATGGGCCCCACTGCATTTTCCGATGCGTCTATTTCCAACACATAAGGTAGTGATGTGTCCGGGTGACCGAGAATGGGGGCTGTAGTAAATAACGTCTTCAAGGTCTCAAAGGCCTCCTGAGCCTCTGGTGTCCATTTAAAGCGGATTCCTTGCTTGGTCAACTGCGTAATGGGGGAGACCAGACCCGAGAAGTTCTTGATAAACTTCCTGTAAAAATTTGCAAACCCAACAAAGCGTTGGACCCCCTTCTTGTCTGTAGGGGTTGGCCATTCCAAAATTGCTGAGACCTTCTGGTGGAAATGATCAAACTCAGAAAAGCAATGCTACGCTGCTCGAAACTACATTTGTCTGCCTTGGCATATAATCCATGTAAGCGCAAACGCTCTAATACCTTTGCCACGTGTTCCCGATGCGTCTCAAGTGAGGGAGAAAATATCAAAATGTCATCAAGATACACGACTACAAAAACATCCAGATAGTCCCTGAAAATGTCATTTATGAAATGCTGGAATGTGGCCGGGCATTGCAGAGACCGAAAGGCATAACCAGGTATTCAAAATGCCCAAAACGAGTGCGGAGGGCTGTTTTCCATTCGTCCCCCTCCCTTATGCGTAACAGATTATAAGCACCCCTCAAATCTAGCTTCGTAAAAATGGCTGCTGACTTCAGACTCTGAAAGAGTTCGGGGACCAGGGGCAGCGGATAACGATTCTTAATCGTAACCCTGTTTAACTCCCGGTAGTCGATACAGGGTCTCAAGGATTTGTCCTTCTTTTCCACAAACAAAGTTCTGGCTCCTGCTGGAGAAGTAGAGGGCCGAATGTACCCCTTTTGGAGGCTCTCATCAATATATTCCTTAAGAGCCCCCAATTCTAGTTCTGATAACGGGAAAATCCGGCCGAAAGGAATTTCAGAACCCGGTAGCAGGTCTATGGGACAGTCATATGGATGATGAGCAGAAAGGGTATCTGCCCCTCGCTTACTAAATACATCCAGGTAGTCATGATAGGCCGCTGGAATAATTTGTTCTAAATTGGGATCCCCTATTGAGCAAAGGAGAACCTGAGGAATCGTGGGGCCCGAAGCGCGACAGTGTTCCTGACAGTATGGTGAATGGAACACAACGGACCCAGTCTCCAAGTCAATTTGGGGGTTATGAGCCCGTAACCACGGGAGCCCCAGAATGACTGGGAAAAGGGGAGACGCGATAGCGTCCAAACAAAGGAGTTTGTGGTGCTGGCCAGCTATAGTGGTAGGGAGAGGGAGAGTTTCTTGATCAACTACTCCAGACTTAATCTGGGACCCGTCAGCCAACAATAAATTTAGACCCCTTTTCCTGGGCTGAAGGGGAATCTCCTGCTGGCGAGCAAAGTCAACATCCACAAAGCAACTGCATGCCCCCGAATCAACTATGGCTGTCACCTCCACGATTCTTCCTGGAAGCGGGAAGGAGAGGGGTACAGCTAAGTAGTTGGATTGTCTAGCATCCCCCACAGATAAGGAAGTAAATGAAGAGGTAGACTTACTCATTTTTATCAGGCATGACCGCACCATATGACCGGCTTCACCGCAGTAGAGGCATAGATTCTTGGAACGTCTCCGCTGGTGTTCCTCGGGCAATAGTAAAGGCCGAGCCAGACCCAGCTGCATTGGTTCTTGGGTGTCTGCAGGAGCAGGCGCCCGAGGGCCCATTGTGGAAGGTTGACCTGCATTCTGAACCGGGTCCCATGTACCTCCATGACCCTGGCTTGACCTCTCAGACCTGCCTTCCCGTAGTCTACGGTCGATTTGAATGGCTAGGGCCATGAAGTCCTCCAAAGACTCAGGAAGGCCCACTTGAGCCAGCTCGTCTTTGAGAGCCTCAGAGAGACCCATGCGGAATTGGTGGCGCAAGGCGGCATCGTTCCACCGTGTGTCACCCATCAACCGTCTAAATTCGGACGTATATTCTTCCACTGCCCGGCGGCCTTGTCTAAGGGTATATAATGTGGATTCAGCAGAAGCCGCCCACTGTGGGTCATCATACAGGATGGCCATTGCCTCAAAAAAGTATTTTACTGTTCCAGGATGTGGGTCTTGGTTCTCCATTAATCTGTGGGCCCAGTCCTGGGGTTCATCCTGAAGTAGCGAGATAATAAACCCCACCTTAACCGATTCTGTTGTAAATGTACGGGGCTGCAGGTCAAAAAATAGGAGGCAGGAGTTTCGGAAGGCCCTGAAACGTGCACGGTCGCCGCGAAAGCGTTCTGGCAGGGGAACATGGGGTTCAACCATGGGTGGCGCAGCAGCGTCTCGGATCGGGGAGTCCACTTTACCTCCAAATTTTTGAAATCGTTATGCGAGACGTTGGGTATCAAACTTTCCCTCTCCTCCGCTTTTCACCCACAGACCAATGGGCAGACAGAGAGGACGAAGCAGACCCTGGAGCAGTACCTGAGATGCTATACAACCTCTAGGCTCAGTCATGGCCGTTCGGTACTGTAAGGGACCACCCGACGGTACCTTTAGCAACCCACCAGTGAGGTGCTTCCAGCATGCGGAATCTAAGTCCCAGAGCACTTGTTCACCAGGGCCCCTGATGGTGGGGATGGACTTGGAGCGCTCTGAGACCAGGTCGCAGTTACTGGGCACACTCACCACTGGTAGGGGTATCCGCCAGGGGCTCCCGCAGAGGAAGAGCCTAATGTGAGAAGGCCGGGAGATCCCGACGGGATGGATGGATGGCTGAGCAGGTGCAGGGTCAAACAAGCCGGGTCGGGAACAGTGGGGTATGCGAGGTACAAAACAGCGGGCAGAGAATAGTCGGGTCACACGCCAGGTCAGCAACGGTATATCAGAACATATATGGGGCATACAGAAGAGAGGTCAGGCAAGCCAGAGGTCAGGGCAGGAGAAGGCAGCAAGGTCAGACAATCCAGGTAAGTACTCACAATCAGAATCAGGAACACAGAAACAGATTTAGACCGAACGGCACCAAGTGACAGCTCAGGGTGATTTAAATACCGCGCCCTGCGCTGTCATTGGTGCCCGGCGCACACCCGCATCACCTACTGCGCATACGCGGCCTCGCCGCGGCTGGCCCGGACCTAGTGCCCGCATCCCTGTGTGAAGCGGTGCACTGTGCCTGCGCTGGGACCAGCGCCGCGGCGGACCCTGACAGTTAGAGTCTCCGCAGACCAGTAAGGTACCTCGCTTGTGGTGATCTATAACCGAGAGTATGTGAGAAAGAAATTGTAGGGGACTTTGATTCAGAGCACAGTATGCAGCAATGGTGACATCTACATCTAGGAGTTGCCCTATCAACAGGAGATAGCGACCCTCGGAATCTTTGACTTCAGTATATAAAGTGAAAGGTGTTGTGCGATGGAAGGCTATCAGCACCCCTCTGCGTTTGGTGGTGGCGGAGGCCGTATAGACCTGAGGATAACAGGGGCCAAAAAACTTAGGGGTGGAGTAAGGGGTGTAGTGTGTTTCCTGTAGGCAGACGATGTGAGCCTTTAGTGAAGCAAAAAAGCGGAAAGCCTTGTTGCGTTTCTGCGGTATATTAAGGCCCTGCATATTCAGGGTGAGGATGTTTAGTGAGCCCATGGGGAGAGTGTGTAGCATTTGAGAAAATATGGCATTGCCAACTGGGAAGGAGCCTGAGGAGTACCGTATAAGATGGTTAGTTTACGTGAGAGATTGCACGAAGTCATGGAGTCATATAGGGGGGAGGAAGGGGGAGGGGTGTGATATCGGGAAGGCAACAAAAGAGGGGTACGGGGGGCCATTCAAGGCCTGAGAGGTGGTCCCTGAGGACACCCAACTACAGGGTGGGCCAGGGAGCAACAGTAGCCCCAGTGCTATTAAATAGGCAATAACACAGGAGCTAGTTTGGAGCACGCAGGTACGTGGACCGTAGGGATAACAGTGTTAAAAAGAAAAAAAAAGGTATACGGTAGTAGGATCCCAGGAGGGAGCCGATAGACAAGAACCCGGTGATTTGAGGGGTTCCTAGGCCCAGGCAGCATCGACTGTACATATAGAGCGGCATGAGTAGAAGTGTGTGGCTTCCCATGCCGCCAGAGCCCAGGTTTCCATATATAAGCCTAGGAGCAGTCCAGGAGGAGTGATGCAGGATATGGCATGCGAGTTTCTGTGAGTCCTCCATGACGTAGAACAAAGGCCGAAAAAGCCCCCTAACTTATGGGGCAACCCAAGTTCAAACAAAAGAGAGAAAGAGGATAACTTGGTGGTAGACTTCGGCGCTGGTCAAAAGGGTACACCATCTGGTGGAAGTGGTAAAAAGAAAGTTGCGGTATATAGTTCAGTCCATGGTGTCTTTTGGGGACTGGCCTGGTGACAGGAAGCATCCCCATTTGTGGAAGCTGAGTTGGCCATCCGGTGCGCGTAGGGGGTAAGATTTCTGCGGCGAGCAGGACTTGGACCTCCGTTTAGCATTCTCCGACGGCATTGCTGGTGAATGTAGTTGAAGGTTCCGCAGAGTGACCAGTAGATCCTCAGGAGTCTTGCAGGTGAAATCTCGGGTCTGGTATCGGAAACGCACTGCGAACGGGAAGCTCCACCTATACGGTATGCCATGCTGCTGAAGTGCCTGCAGATGAGGTTTCATAGCCCTGCGTTTGGCAATGGTTGTGGGGCACAGATCTTGGAATAGTTGTAGGTGTGACCTTGAAACTGCAGAGACTCCTTATTGTGAGCTGCTTGGAGGAGTTGCTCTTTAGTGCGGAAAAAGTGGAGCTTGGCTATTATGTCACGTGGTGGACCTTCCGCGCATCAAGGAGCTAACGCACTGTGGACTCTATCCATCTCTAGTCGTTCATTCGGGATAGCTGGGGCGAGCTCTTGGAATAGAGCTGTTACAGTTGACTGGACGTCAACGATTGTTTCTGGTAGGCCACGGATACGCAGATTAGAGCGCCTTGCTCGACTTTCGACGTCCTCCAGTTGCGTCAATAATGTTGCATTTTCATCACGTAGGAGGTCAAGGTCTTCTGTGTGTGCTCGATGGGAGGCGTCGAGGCTGTCCACTCTCTGTTCTAGGTTGGCAGTGCGTTGTCCAAGTTCGCGGATTTCCCTAGATAGCGTGGCGGTGATGCGGTCAGAAGTCTGTTTCAGAGCTTTATGCAACATTTTTTCAAAGCGCTCTAGTAAGTCAGGGGGTGTAAGGTCAGGTTTCAGAGCGTGTGTAGGGGTGTCTGCCTCGGTGTCAGACTCACCCTCTGAAGTGCAGGGATGGCTGGGCTACGAGTCCTGCAGTGCTGCGAATACGCCTGCAATCTTTTTGTTCCCACAAGCTGGGGTGGTGGCCATCTTGGTGGAGGCTTTAGCCAGGGCCTCCTTAATTGACTTGTTTGGCGGGGGGCCTGGTGCCTTGGCGTCCCCTTGACCATTACGCCATTTTCCAAAGGGGGGGGCTGTCGTGAGGATTACAGCCCCCTTATCTCCCTGTGTCCTCGTATTAGCTCCTGGCCGTGGGCGGGCCTATACACGGAGCTCTATGGGGACGGAGCCCCTGCTTATCTGAGGCGTCCCGCCTCTTTAAATCTGCTGCTAACGCAGCGGTTCAGGTCAGGGGGGGTCCGCAGTGCGGGTCGGGTCCTCCTATATTACATTGTGGATCCGCAGCTCCTCTGTACTGTCGCCCGACGGGGAGACGGAGCTCTAGTGGGACATGTCCGTCCCGTCGGCCGCGCATGCGCACTCATGGTCCTCTCACAGTATTTCTCAATGTCTGCAGGAATGCAGCCAGAGAGAAGGAGAAATAATTGCTTTTACAGCCTTTATGGGTTTAAATGCAATCAGTGTAAAAAAAAATCTTCATCACCCCCCACAAGTAGTACAGTGTCACCATGGTGACCCTCTACTGCTAGGTTATAGTATGTTAGAAAAAAAACAAACACATAAATAATATAAAAAAATAAAATAAAATAAAAATGTATAAACATTTTTTTGAAAAATTATATTTTTTGGTTACAAACTAATTTTGTTTTTGTTTTTTTTACTAAAAAGATAACTGAATACATTTTGGCCAAGATTTATGAAGAAAGATTATTTATTTGAAAAATTTTATAAGAAAAACACTTGTTTTCAACTGTTTGGAATTTTTCATTTATATAGCAAAAAAATAAAAATCCCAGCGGTGAATAAATACAACCAAAATAAAGTTTTATCTGTCTCAAAAAAAATGCTAAAACATTCATATGGGTACAGTGTTGCATGACCGCGCAATTGTAATTCAAAGTGTGATAGCACTGAAAGCTGAAAATTGGCCTGGACAGGAAGTGGTTAAAGAGGTTTTCAGGGATCATCTAAAGGTGGATAGATTAGGAGCCAGACGGACAAATTGGGGTAAGAAGTTACATAGAATGGGAGAAACTCGGGAGAAGTCCTGGAGGCGAGCATGGGAGGAGGTGACACAGGAACTAGAGAGAAGAAGGTCTTGGGAGGATTGAAGAGAGCAGTTTGGTTGATATTTTGAGACCAGGTTGTTGATGGCTTTGTAAGTTGTTGTTAATATTTTTAATTTTATTTGTTGGACGAGTGGAAGCCAGTGGAGGGATTGGCAGAGAGGTTTGGAGGACACTGAGTGGAGGTCAGTGGAGGGATTGGCAGAGAGGTTTGGAGGACACTGAGTGGAGGCAAGTGGAGGGATTGGCAGAGAGGTTTGGAGGACACTAAGTGGAGGCCAGTGGAGGGATTGGCAGAGAGGTGTGGAGGACACTGAGTGGAGGGATTGGCAGAGGGGGGTGGAGGACACTGAGTGGAGGCCAGTGAAGGGATTGCAGAGAGGGGTGGAGGACACTGAGTGGAGGCCAGTAGAGGGATTGGCAGAGGGGGGTAGCAGACACTGAACGGTTGGTAAGGTGAATGCTCAAAGCCTCTACCACAACCGTGGTTTTAATATTGTTCAATAAAGCTTTAATATTGTTTATATTTTGAGTATTGATCTTCTTTTTGGTGTGGTGCCTCTTAAAGCCCCATTAGTTTTTCTTAGTTAGGGCCCGTATGTTTTCAGTGTCTTGTTAATAAGGGGTGTGGCTCCAGTAAAATCCATCAACAAGGGCTGAGACCTTCACTCACAGACCTCCCTCTCCCTCTTCTCCTATGAACTCTCCAAATGAAGCTTTCTCTGCCCTCTGCTGACCTCTCCTAGAGTCATAGCCTGAGTGTAACAGACAGGAAAACTGCAATGATTGGTTCTCCTGAATGTAGTGCCATACTCTTGAGAGCGGCTGGTTTTGGGTCCTCCTTTACTTCCTGAACAGCCAGGCAACACGCATTTTCTACTTGTATCCAGACACAAAAACAGTCCATGGGCTTGTTTTTTTGGATTTATTATGGAATTTAACTTAGATCTGTCCACTGAAGACTTACCAAGAACTTGCATCCAGCAGACTTATCCCTTCTAGGCCCTGGGGGTGTAGAGGTCCTCACACTGTCCTTGTCCTGCAGCTGTGGATAGAATTGCTTTCAGGCCTTCTTCTGGGCTGGTTTCTCTCCAAGCATTGCAGGGTGTCCTTCTCCGGGTGGACTGCAGGGCATTGAAGCTCCCTCCTTCAGCCTTCCTCCTTCTTCCAACCTGGAGACAGTCCCTCCCCCCATTCTCCTAGGCCCCCTCCAAGGCTACACAGCAGCACATTAGCAGTCCATCCAATTTTCCACCCGACTCCTCTGCTGGCCAGGTTCTGTCAAAATTTAAGGGCTGGTCTGCCACACTGCCAGGCCTCCTGTCTGGGATTGGTCAGACTGCCATAAATATGCAGATCAACCCCTCCTCACCTCCTCTTACTGACTTCTAGATGCTTCTCCAAGCTTCTAGAGCAGAGGGGTACCATAGGACTGACCTGTAGAGCCCTCCAGCCTGGACTGAAATAACCCTCTGTCTAAACCCAGGCTTCTAGCAACTATTCTCAACAACTATGTACACCAGAGGGCGCTACATATACATAAAGATCAGTCAAGTCTGAAAAGAAAATTAATTTTCATATTTTTTATCATTTTTTTGTGACAGATAGAGCTTTCTTTTGGTGGTATTTCATCACCTCGGGGATTTTTATTTTTTCTTAAACAAACCAGAAACCACTGAAGATTTTGAAAAAAAAAAAGTTTTTTCTTAGTTTTTGTTATAAAATTTTATAGATAAGTGATTTTTCTCCTTCACTGATGTGTACTAATGAGGCTGCAGTGATGGGCACTGATAAGATGCACTGATGGACACTGATAGGTGGCACTGATGGGCACTGATGAGGAGGCACTCATCGTAGGTGGCACTGATAGGCATTGACAGGCATCACTGATGGGCACTGAAAGGCAGCACTCATATGTGGCACTGATAGGCGACACTGACTGGCACTGTTAGGTGGCACTGGCCGGCACTGTTAGGTGTCACTGACTGGCACTGTTAGGCAGCACTGATGGGCAGCACTGACAGGCACTGATAGGCGGCACTGATGCACACTGATAGGAGGCACTGACTGGCACTGTTAAGTGGCACTGATAGGCAGCACTGACAGGCACTGATAGGTGGCACTGATGGGCACTTATAGGCGGCACTGATGCACACTGATAGGAGGCACTGCCTAGCACTGATAGGTGGCACTGATTGGCAGCACTGATAGGTGGCACTGACTGACATTGATAGGTGGCACTGACTGGCACTGATGGGTGACATTAAAAGGCAGCTCAGATGGGCACTGATATGTGGCATTGATGTGGCACTGATGGGCACTGAAATGAGGCACTGATGTGGCACTGATGTACACTGACAGGTGGCACTGCTGGGGCTACACAGATCATCAGGGCACACTTATCATCACTGCCCTGATGATCAGTGTACATGTCCCCTCCGAGGAATGCCGATTACCGGCTCTCCTCTCCTCTCCTCTGTCAGCGTGACAGCTCGTGAGGAGAGAAATGCTGATAACCGGCATTTCCCTGTTTACATGTGATCAGCTGTGATTGGACACAGCTGATCACATGACCGAGACGCCATCTTCGGCTTTTTCCGTGATTCGCTGTGTCTGAGGAACACAGCACACCGCCGATCGCCACGCTGCGTGCTCCCGGAACCGCACATGCGCGGTTAGAATGGGAGGACATCATATGACGTCCTTCCAGAATGAGAGAACCACCTTGCGCCCGTCATATTACAATATGGCGGGCGGGAGGTGGTTAAGCAATGTATTCCCTCCCTGGTTATCTCACGCCTTGACTATTGTAACTCCCTCCTCATTGGCCAACCGCATCGCAGGCTATCCCCTCTTCAGTCTATCATGAATGATGCGGCCAAACTCACCCACCTTACTAACCATTCCATATCTGCCACCCATCTCTGCCAATCCCACCACTGGCCTCCACTCAGTGTCCTCCACCCCTCTCTGCCAATCCCTCCACTGGCCTCCACTCAGTGTCTTCCACCCCTCTCTACCAATCCCTCCACTGGCCTCCACTCTGTCCTCCATCTCTCTCTGCCAATCCCTCTACTGGCCTCCTCTCAGTGTCCTCCACCCCTCTCTGCCAATCCCTCCACTGGCCTCCACTCAGTGTCCTCCACCCCTCTCTGCCAATTCCTCCATTGACCTACACTCAGTGTCCTCCACCCCTCTCTGCCAATCCCTCCACTGGCCTCCATTCAGTGTCCTCCATCCCTCTCTGCCAATCCCTCCACTCAGTGTCCTCCACCCCTCTCTGCCAATCCCTCCACTAATCTCTACTCAGTGTCCTCCACCCCTCTCTGCCAATCCCTCCACTGGCTTCTCATTGCCCAACGGATAAAATTGAAAACATTAACAATAACATATAAAGCCATTTATAACTCTGCCCCAAATTACATCACCAATCTTGTCTCCAAATATCACCCAAGCCTTCCTCTCCGCTCCTTGCACATCTTCCTGCTCTCTAGCTCCCTTGTCTCCTCCTCCCATGCTCATCTCCATGACTTCTCCAGAGCTTCCCCCATCCTCTGGAACTCTCTACCCCAATCTATCAGACTGTCGCCTACTCTGCTCACTTTTAAGCGATCTCTGAAAACCGATCTCTTCAGGGAAGCCTATCCTGCCCTCAGCTAATACCGGAATCTTCTATTCCTCCTACCAGTCCATCCCCCACAGTTACTACCTTTTGTACCACTAGCCCCTCCCTCTTAGATTGTAAGTTCCCAGGATCAGGGCCCTCCTCCCTCTTCTATTGAACTGTATTGTTGCTGTATTGTCTCCTGTTATATTGTAAAGTGCTGAGCAAACTATTGGTGCCATAAATCCTGTATAATAATAATAACTTGGATCTAACCACTTTGTATTTTTTAATTAGACTTTGATTTCAGAACCTTTATACCTGTATATAGTAATGTGAGTATTTCTGTCTTCCATGAAAAGCTGCACAAATATGTGAGAAATGTTCATTACACCGACCCAGACGGAGGCGAGATCTACTTCAATGAGAGAAGAGAAATCCCAACCGATCTTATTGTACAGAGCTGCCTTTATTTACACAATATATCTTTTCCTCAAAGCAAAATTACCGTTTTTCAAGACCCGGATTTTGTACCCAAAACGTTTGATATGAGTAACATCTTCTGGAAAAATGGCAACGTAAGAAATGACTTCAATGTTTTCTGTTCATATCATTTGCTGAGGAGGTTCATAATTAGGATTTATAGGAATTTGTATCCTTGTTTTAAGATATTCCAGCAGATACGTCTGTTCATGAAAGGGGTCATTCTTGGAGTCGGTGAAGGTTGTTAACTGCCATCATTTTGTGCAAAGTTTCCTATAAGTGATCTATTTCCTATTTTGTGTATGTATGTGTTATGACATAAAGTTGTCATAGAAGGTAATGAGGTCTGTAAATCTCTGACATACAGTATGACACGGGATATAATTATTACAGAAAACAGCAGCATTACAATCAGGACATTATTAGTAATACATCCAATTGGGCCCTCAAAGCAGTTCAGGATGTCCATGAAATGTATAAAAGAAATATAAATGGATAGAAAATAAATCTAACTGGGCAGCTCTTTGTGTTTTCCATGTTGCTGGTGAACATAAATTCCATAAGAACATTTAGAACCCCCTAGAGGTGTCTCCTGGATAAATGGTGACTGATCTAATGTGACCAAACAAGAATGTATCTTCAAGTTGGTGACAGATTATATACAGTGACATGAGTGGGTGTAACAGTTGTGATTTACACTCACCGGCCACTTTATTAGGTCCACCTGTTCAATTGCTCGGTAACACAAATTGCTAATCAGCCAATCACATGGAAGCAACTCAATGCATTTAGGCATCTAGACGTGGTGAAGACATCTTGCTAAAGTTCAAACCGAGCATCAGAATGGGGAAGAAAGAGGATTTAAATGACTTTGAACGTGGCATGCATGTTGGTGCCAGATGAGTTGGTCTGAATATTTCAAAAACTGCTGATCTTCTGGGACTTTCCTGCACAACCAACTCTGGGGTTTACAGAGAATGGTCAGAAAAACAGAAAATATCCAGTGAGTGGCAGTTGTGTGGAGGAAAATGCCTTGTTGATGTCAGAGGATAACGGGCAGACTGGTTTAAGTTGATGAAAGGTAACAGTAACTCAAATAACCCCTCGTTACAACCAAGGAATGCAGAATACCATCTCTGAATGCACAATATGTCCAACCTTGAAGTAGATGGGCTACAGCAGCAGAAGACCACACCGAGTGCCACTCCTGTCACCCAAGAACAGGAAACGGAGGCTACAATTCACACAGGCGCACCAAAATTGGACAATAGAAGATTGAAAAAATGTTGCTTGGTCTGATGAGTCTCAATTTCAGCTGCAACATTCAGATGGTAGGGTCAGAATTTGACGTAAACAACATGAATCCATCCTGCCTTGTATCAACAGTTTAGGATGGTGGTGGTGGTGTCATGGTGTGGTGGATCCATCCTGCCTTGTATCAATGGTTCAGGCTGGTGGTAATGGTGTCATGGTGTGGGGGATCCATCCTGCCTTATATCAACGGTTCAGGCTGGTGGTGGCGGTGGTGGTGTCATGGCATGGGGAAGATTTTCTTGGCACACTTTGGGCCACTTAGTACCAAATGAGCATGGCCTACCTGAGTATTGTTGCTGACCAAATCCATCCCTTTATGACTCCAGTGTCCCCATCTTCTGATGGTTCCTTCCAGCAGGATAATGCACCATGTCACAAAGCTCAAGCCATCTCCAACTTTTTTCTTGAACATGACAACAAGGTCTCTGTACTCCAATGGCCTCCACAGTCACCAGATCTCCATCCAATAGAGCACCTTTGGGATGTGGTGGAACGGGAGATTTGCATCATGGATGTGAAGCCGACAAATCTGCAGCAACTGCGTGATGCTATCATGTCAATATGGACCAACATCTCTGAGGAATGTTTCCAACACCTTCTTGAATCTAGAATGAAGGCAGTTCTGAAGGCAAAAGGGGGTCCAACCCTCTACTAGTACGGTGTACTTAATAAAGTGGCCGGGGAGTGCATATTGTTCGGTGGGCAGTGACATCAGTCAGTATCACGGCTGATGGGAGATTCTGAACAATGACTTATTTTATTATGGGATAGATTTAGATACAGTAAAATGGTGAGAGCCAACCTGTCATGACCCTAGTGCTACGAGCAGTCGGGGACCTCAATATAGTCATGTGCAGAATATGGAGCTATAGGAAGATCAGTGATAGGACAGCTTCATAGAAGCTCAGGTTGGGCAAGGCCAGAAAGGGAGGACTGCCCATTTCCTGGTGACCCAGGCTGAATGCAGGGATAAGGGTTTACTATGATTTTTTGGTGGGATCCCATGCCATTTGCTTACACAAAACTGTGTTCTGTCCCATTTAAGAAAAATGGCATGGGCCCCCATAACATTTATACCACCCCCTTATCTTGGCACGTGTGTGGGTGCAGCAGTAAAAACAGTCCAGTTGCAGATAAATTAGAACTTGTGTTGTAGAAAAATGTAAACTACAAACAACCCCAACGGGAGAGCGCCGCTAAGGGTAACACTCAGAGTTCAGTTCTTGGCAGAGGGGCGATGTGTAAAGATGCACCAACAGTCTCTGTCTTTAGAAGGCAGAATGCGGTCTGGTCCCAAAAGGAAGCTGCAGCACAGGTTTGCGAATCCCTAGTGCAGCATTACCCCCTTCACTAGTCGCTAGAGATTTGGGTCCCCCTATAGTCCTGCACACCCAGGAAACATGCATTTCCTTCCAGACTTGCACTCCAGAGACAGTAACCAGTCCTTGATCTTGGGTTTTTTTTGTTTTATTAGGGGATTTTGAACTTGGATGGGGTAAGAGGATGCCCAAAGGAACTGCAATTGAGGACAATATTCCTGGAACTATGTACAAGTCTCTTTAAAACAAAGAATCATCTTATTGGAGAGCTAGCCAACCTCTCCTGGTGTACCACCCCAGACCCTAGATACTTCTTTATCCAGCTGTCTGAAGGAATCCCTGAGCAGGGGATCCAGTGCCTGTCACTTTAAATGTAAGGCAGTCCTGGGTAGAAAGCTAATCCAGTTTCTCACTAGAGTGCTCCTTCCCCTCTCTGGCCTAGGGGGTGCATGCCCACTCACTCAGTCCTCCTATGAGCTGGTGGTTTGGTTGATGTTCTCAGGTCTTCTGCTGGGCTGCTCCTTCTCTACTGCATAGGTGATCCTCGCTCTGGGGGCTGGTGAAGTCCTGAGCTTTCCTCCTTTCCAGGACTACTGCCTATAGGTAAGCCCCTTCCCACCTGGACCCCCTCCCAGGCTCCTGCTCTTCAGCCTCTCACACATCTTCCACCCAAACTCTCCCTGCTGCTGAGCAGGATTGGTCACTCTTAAGGGCTGTCCTTGCCCCATGCCAAGCCTTCTGTTCAGGATTGGCCAGGATCCCTCAAGAGTGCAGATTAGCTCCACCACTAGCTGAGTTCTAGAGACTCCTCCAAGTCTCTAGATAAGGAGAGGTGTCAGGGAACTGCTCTACAGAGCATCTCAGCCCTGACTTAATTTCACCCTGCTAACTATTACACCTGGACTGCTGCTCAGCCCTCCCAACTTCCAATTAACTCCATCTCCCTCTAGCTATCTAGGAGGGTGCTAGCCTGTTCCTACTCATCAGGAACCTTTCCCTTCCACTATCACTTTCCCTAATAGACGGGATGTGACAAAACATGGGGGTCACCAAAGATGGCCACCAAAGGTCACCTGGACACATAGTAGCGAACCAGAACGCTGCCTCCAAGAAACCATAGAGAAAAATGATTTTCCTTTGACTTATTTTCCAGGATGTGCCGGGTGCCACCTACAGAGAAGAAAGCAGACTGCACCTGCCTACAGGCATACAGCCTTGGTGGCTTGTAGGTATGGTCTATATGTTCGAGTGTTCACTGAACATACGAACATCTGGGGCGTTCAGCGGGCCATTCGCCCGTATGCCCCACAGTGCAATGCGCTCTGGTGACGCATTGTAATTGGCCAAAGCATTGCACTTGACCACAGGTCAGGTGCAATGCTTTGGCCAATCACAGCTGAGTTCACAATAAGAGCCATGATTGGCCAAAAGTCTCAGTGACCTTGGCCAATCATGGCTCACGGCAATTGAGAGGAGCTAGCTAATAAAAAGCACTGATACTGTACAAATGGCACTGGGCAGGAAGGAGTTAACATGAGGGGAGATCAAAGGGTTAACTGTGTGCTGGGAGTGTATTACTAGGGGGCGGTGGTGAGTGCTTCACTGTAATCACACTGCTCTGGATGGCTGTGCTTTGCAGTGTGCCCGAGCTGACAGGGAGGAAGATTGTTTGTAAACAAAATAATCTTCCTCCCCATCGAAGATACTCGGCAATCACTGGGCGGGTAATTACCGGCCAGGATCGGTGATTGACAGTCACAGACGCGAATGGCTCGACCGCGCCCCCTACCAGGAAATGAGAAATCATGTATTTATATTTCTTTATTTATTGCAGGTACTTGTATAGCGCTGTCAATGTACGCAGCACTTTACATATATCGTACATTCACATCAGTCCCTAACCCTCAAGGAGCGTACAATCTAAGGTCCCTAACTCACATTCATATACAAGGGCCAATTTAGGCAGGATCCAATTAACCTATCAGCATGTCTTTGGAGTGTGGGAGGAAACCGGAGTACCCGGAGGAAACCCACGCAGATATATATATACTGCATATACACATACTGCACTTAGCTGGCGCCACCTGTCCCTCCCTACATAGCTGGTCACTCCCTGTGGATGGCTGCCGCCGGCAACTCTTTGGATTTTTTGTATATTGTGGAATTCTGGGCCTTAAAAGGACTTTGTCAGAATAATTAGGACTTATAAGGACTCCCTTACATAGTGTTTGCATTACCATTGGTCAAAGTTAAGCGCCAGATCATACTGTTCTCTTTGTGGGGGGAAGGCCCTGCACCAATTCACCCCTCCATGTTGAGGGCATGTGTCCTGGTGTAGTTTGTGGGGGGGGAGTGTCAATCATCTCCCCCCTCTTTCCTGACCTGCCGGGCTGAAGGCTCAGATAAGGGTCTGGTACGGATTTGGGGGAGACCTCAAGTCATTTATTTTTTTAATTTTGGAGGGTCATTTATTTTTTTAATTATCTGTACTGTCCTGACATTTGGGAGATATCTGTACTGTTCTGACAATTTGGGGGATATCCGTACTGTTCTGACATTTGGGGGATATCCGTACCGTCCTGACATTTGGGGGATATCTGTACCGTCCTGACATTTGGGGGATATCTGTACCATCCTGACATTTGGGGTATATCTGTACCGTCCTGACATTTGGGGGGATATCAGTACTGTTCTGGCATTTGGGGGATATCTGTACTGTCCTGACATTTGGGGGATATCTGTACTGTTCTGACATTTGGGGGATATCTGTACCGTCCTGACATTTGGGGGATATCTGTACCGTTCTGACATTTGGGGGATATCTGTACCGTTCTGACATTTGGGGGATATCTGTCCTGTCCTGACATTTGGGGATATCTGTACCGTCCTGACATTTGGGTGATATCAGTACTGTCCTGTCAGGCAGCGAGGAGCCAGACACACAAGGAGGTGCAATTAAAGGTAGGTTTATTAATATAAAATAAGACAAGAGTCTATGCAAGTCCAACAGCGGAAATCGTAGCCAAAGCCGGGGTCAAGAGCCAAGAAGAATCGTCGCACAGAGCCGAGATCAGGAGCCAGGAAGAATCGTCGCCAGAGCCGAGATCAGGAGCCAGGAAGAATCATCGCCAGAGCCGGGATCAGGAGCCAGGAAGAATCGTCGCCAGAGCCGGGATCAGGAGCCAGGAAGAATGGTCACCAGAGCCGGGATCAGGAGCCAGGAAGAATGGTTGCCAGAGCCGGGATCAGGAGCCAGGAAGAATGGTCGCCAGAGCCAGGATCAGGAGCCAGGAAGAATGGTCACCAGAGCCGGGATCAGGAGCCAGGAGGAGTCTTAGCCAAAGCCGAGTCGGTATCCAGGAAAGCAATGAGTAGCTAAACAAGAGCTTGCTGCTGTGCAATAGACAGGACACGAATGCAATGGACAGCTACAAACAGCAGACTTAAATGTGATAAGCAGCACCTCCTGGAGGAGGAGCCGCAGAGGGCTGAAAGCATAAAGGATCCCACAATGCTTTGCAGACACCTAAGATGGATGCCAGCACATGGAGCAGCACAAACCCTGAGGAAAGGTAGGACTATGAAACATCCTGACATTTGGGGGATATCTGCACCATCCTCACATTTGGGGGATATCTGTACCGTTCTGACATTTGGGGGATATCTGTACCGTTCTGACATTTGGGGGATATCTGTACCGTCCTGACATTTGGAGGATCTCTGTACTGTCCGAACATTTAGGGGATCTCTGTACTGTCCTGACATTTGGGGGATATCTGTACTGTCCTGAAATTTGGGGAGATATCTGTACTGTCCTGACATTTGGGGGATATCTGTAATCTCCTGACATTTGGGGGATATCTGTACTGTTCTGACATTTTTGGGGATATCTGTACTGTCCTGACATTTGGGGGATATCTGTACTGTTCTGACATTTGGGGGATATCTGTACTGTCCTGACATTTGGGGATATCTGTACCATCCTGACATTTGGGGAATATCCGTACCGTCCTGACATTTGGGGGATATCTGTACTGTCCTGATATTTGGGGATATCTGTACTGTCCTGACATTTGGGGGATCTCTGTACTGTCCTGACATTTGGGGGATATCTGTACCGTCCTGACATTTGGGGGATATCTGTACCGTCCTGACATTTGGGGGGTATCTGTACTGTCCTGACATTTGGGGGATATCTGTACTGTCCTGACATTTGGGGGATATCTGTACTGTCCTGACATTTGGGGGGATATCTGTCCTGTCCTGACATTTGGGGGGATATCTGTCCTGTCCTGACATTTGGGGGATATCTGTACTGTCCTGACATTCTTGAACCTGAAGAAATTAGATTGGCTGTCAGTACTTCAGGATTGATCGGTTTTCAGATCTATACCATAGTTTTTGAACTCTATAACTTTCCTACAGATAAATAATACATCCTAAGTTGGGTTTTTTTCATCAAAGACATGGAGCAGAATACATCTTGGCCTAAATTTATGAAGAACAATTATTTATTTGCTAACAGAAACAAAGAAAAACGTGAGTTTTTTTTTTCAAAATTTTTGGTCTTTTATTGGTAATTTATCAAAAAATAAAAACCCCAAAAGAAAGCTCTAGTTGTGTGAAGAAAATGATAAAATTTAAGTTTGAGTACAATGTTGTATGACCGCGCAATTGTCATTCAAAGTGTGAGAGCTCTGAATCCTGAAAATTGGCCTGGGCAGGAAGGGGGTGACAGTGCCCGGTATGGAAATGGTTAATAATAATGATAATAATAATAATGATAATAATAATAATTTCTGATTTCAGGTTCCGGTATCTCGATGCTCAGATCCCTGTTTGCCCGGCAGCAGAAAAAAGTTTGGCTCTTCCATATATAAATGCTGCTATGAGTGTTCCCCGTGTCCAGAAGGAGAGATATCCAACATTTCCGGTACGGTTTGTATTTGTTAGTAAGTGATTGTTGGACTCGGCAGACTTTACCAATGTAGTTAACCGGTTCCGTGCCGCCCTATAGCAGAAATACTGCTACAGCTCGGAACGGGTGCGCACAATCATGAATATATACGTGATTTCGCAGTTCCGGGTAGCACCGCCATTCGCAGCCTCGGCTGTCAATCACTGAGTCCCGGCTAGTGATTACTTGCTGGCACCTGGTGATCGCCGAGTATCTCTGACAGGGGAGAGACCTGTGTATAGACAACACGGATCTCTCGCCTGTCAGCTCCTGCACACTGCTTTGTATGGCTCTGCATAGCAGAATGCTTACAGTGAAACACAAACACAGCACACAAGTAACCCTTTGATCGCCCCACGTTAACCCCTTCCTGCCCGGTGCCATTAGTACAGTGTTGGTGCATTTCATTAGCATTGATCACTGTATTGGTGTCACTGGGGATTTCAGTAACACCAAGTAACCCCCCCCCCCCAGTGTCAGAATGCCTGTCACAGTTCCACTATAAGTTGCTGATTGCCTCCATTACTAGAAGAAAATAAAAAATTCCAGTATATATCCCACCATTTGTAAACACTATATATAACTTTAAACCAATTAATTTACACGCATTGGATTTTTTTTTAACAAAGACACGGAGCAGAATACATTTTGGCCTAAATTATGACGAAATAAGATTTTTTAAATTTTTTAACTGGACATGTTTTATATCAAAAAGTCCAAAATATAGTTTTTTTCAAGAAAATATTTTTTTTGTTTATAGAGCAAAAAATTAAAGACACACAGGCGATCAAATACACCCAAGAAACAAACAAGAGATCCCTGTGCTCAAATCCCAAAAGCTAGTACATGCATTTACCCATCAGGTGCTAAAGGGGTGTAACCACATATTAACACTAGAAATACACCCGGGCACACCATCCCACCGATGGGTCCCAACACACCATCCCACCGATGGGTCCCAACACACCATCCCACCGATGGGTCCCAACACACCATCCCACTGATGGGTCCCAACACACAATCCCACCGATGGGTCCCAACACACCATCCCAGCGATGGGTCCCAACACACCATCCCACCGATGGGTCCCAACACACCATCCCACCGATGGGTCCCAACCATTCGCTGTAGCTTAAAAGTATGTGCCGCCTCCAAAGACCAACAACCACCCTGGAGCCAGAACATACCGAGAATAAAAAAAAAACCCACACACACCCCCAGGGAGGGTGGGAGGAAAGCTCGCTCCAATGATGCCATATCCTGGACTGAATAGGGTGACCCCCCCACAACCACACCCAAAGGTGCCGAATTCCCCACCCTGCACTCCCGTCGCCAATCAGATAACCTGCCCATTTTCTAACTCCCACCTACTTTTCTCTTAACCCTTTCTTTTTTTTCTACCCCCCTCTTAAGTCATGTCTACCCTGCGCTATTTTCTTTTTCTTGCTTTTTGCTACAAGCATCACTTTCCAATCAATGTTAACACCTCAGCCACTTCTCAACTACTCAGCTTAACCTCTACATTTAACCTAACACAATGAACACAAGCCACCACTTACTCCAATGGCAACACCCTCAACCTCGCATTCTCCCACTTATGCACTCCCAGCAACATCTCTAACATCCCTTTTCCTCTCTCTGACTACAACCTTCTCAGTTTCACACTTTCCCTGTCTCCTACCTCCCATGCCTCCAACCATCAAACGGTTACCCGCAGGAAACTTGACCACCTCAACCCTTCCCTTCTTCATCCTGCTACTGACTGCCTTTATGATAAAATTGCTCCCCTGTCCTTCCCAGGCCTGGGCACTTCTGCCTACAACAACATTCTGTCATCTTTCCTGGACACACTTGCTCCTCTCACTACACGCAGAACCAGGCCTCACCTGTCACAACCCTGGCAAACAGATGACACCAGAAGTCTCAAGAGATGTAGCCGTGCTCTTGAGCGAGTATGCAGTAAAACTAAATCCCTGAAAGACTTCACCCTCTACAAATCCCTCCTTCTCAAATACAGCTCCTGCCTCCATACTGCTAAACAAACCTACTACACAGGTCTCATCAAAACCCTCTCATCCAAATCCTGTCAACTCTTTTCTACCTTTAATTCCTTACTTCACCCCACACTGCCTCCAGCCACCAACTTGCTTACTGCCCAGGATATTACCAATCATTTCAATAACAAAATCAACACAATTCGTCATGAGATAGCCAGCATCCAGCTTTCTCTCCCAACCAACTCACCAAGTCCAACACCATACTCCTCCTTCAACCCTGTTACCACTGAGGAAGTTGCCAAACTCCTTTCCTCTGTCCACCTCACCACCTTTCCCCTGGATCTGTCCCCTCTCAATTACTATGACCATCTTCCTGCTCCATCCTAAACTCTTAAACCCAAATCTTCAACCTTTCCCTCTCTTCAAGCATGTCTCCTTCCACGGTCAAACATGTACTGACCACCCCCATACTTAAAAAATCCTCACTGGACCCCACCTGTTTAAATAACCTAAGACCCAGCTACCTGCTCCCATTTGCATCCAAGCTTCTTGAATGCCTTATCCACATTGGTATGAGTTGCTACCTCATTGACAACAACTTTTTCAATCCCCTACAGTTCTGCTTCCTCCCCCAACATTCCACTGAAAATGCTCTATTAAAACTCACCAATGATCTGCTAACTGCTAAAACCAATGACCATTACTCCATACTCATACTCTCAGACCTTTCTGCTGCCTTTGACACAGTTGACCACCCACTCGTCCTCAACAAACTCCACTCCCTTGGCCTCCATGACTCTGCTCTTTCCTGGTTATTCTGGTACCTATCTCTGTGCACTTTTAGTGTCACATACAATACCATCTACTCTGCTCCTCTTCCTCTTTCTGTTGGGTTCCCCCAAGGCTCCATCCTTGGGCTCCTCCTCTTCTCTCTCTATATCTCTTCCATAGGCCAGTTGATAATCTCCCATAGCTTCCAATGCCATCTCTATGCTGATAACACCCAGATCTATCTCTCAACTTCTCAATTCACCCCCTCAATCCCCTTACAGATCACAAATTTACTAAGTGACATATCAGTATGGATGTCACACCACTACCTCAAACTCAATCTTTCTAAAACTGAGCTTGTATTAGTTCCTCCTTCTGTATCCCCTCCCCATGACTTTACCATTGAGATCAACGGCACAACCAATGGTCCCTCCACACACGTTAGTGTCTCACGTTCTCACTGGCCTATCCTTACACTAGCTATCCCCCCTTCAGTCTGCTATGAATGCTGGTGCCAGACTAATGCACCTTACTAACCAATCCATGGCTACTGCCCCTCTGCCTATCTCTTCACTGGCTTCAACTAGCCCAACATATAATTTCAAAATCTATGGAAGACAAGAAGGTTCCCATGTTACAAACAACCAGTGGAATTGGTACTATTTGTATGAAAATAAAAAATATGAAAAATACGTGTGAACAAGGTGTCAATCCATTAAAGTGTTCGTTCACCAATGCCAGAAGTCTGCCAAGCAAAGTAGGTGAGGAAGCTTTGTTGCATGAAGAGAACTATGATTGAATTGGTATTGCTGAATCTTGGCTTCATTCTTCACATGACTGGGCCATTAATATTCCTGGCTATGTTCTCTTTCGGAGAGATGGGGGGAATAGGAAAGGTGGTGGTGTCTGTCATTATGTGAGAAGTGATCTCAGAGCGAGTTTAAAAGAGGACCTAGATGATGGAGAGTGTGATGAGGCTGAAGTATTATGGGTGGAACTGCACATGGGGGGGCGTAGTACTAAGGTAATCATTGGAGTTTGTTATAAGCCTCCCAGTGTAAATGAGGAGGTGGAGACTCAGTTCCTTGTACAGATGGAAGGGGCTGCAAGGGCTGGTCCTGTGATAATAATGGGGGATGGTAACAACCCGGAAAGTCACTGGAGTAATGGTACTGAGGAACAGTTAAATGGCAAACATTTTTAAACCTACTACAGCACAATTTTATGGTTCAATTCATAGAAGCCCCAACTAGGAAGAATACTCTGCTGGACCTGGTCATCTCCAACCATGCAGAGCTTATTACGAATGTCCATATAAAAGAACATCTGGGTAGCAGTGACCATAACATGATATCATTTACTGTTAGCTGTAAACAGTGAGCACATATAAGAAAAATAAAAACGCTCCATTTCAAGAGAGCTAATTTTCAAAGCTTGAGAGCTGCTCTCCAAGACATAGACTGGGATGGAATATTGGCATCGATGAAACCCAACATAGAAATGGGAGTTCTTCACAAAGACTGTATATGACCACACTGAAAAATATATTCCCATGGGCAACAAGTAGAAAAGGCTAAAAATCAAACCTATGTGGCTTACGGCCAAAGTTCAAAAAGCTATAGATAATAAGAAGAGAGCTTTTATTAAATATGAAAATGAAGGAACACGATCATCGTTTACACATTACAAAGAATAGAACAGAATATGCAGAAAGGAAATAAAGGCACAAAAATGTAAAATGAGTGACAGATTTTAAAAGATAGCAGGGCCAACCCCCCAAAAATACTTCCAATATATTAATAGTAGAAAGGTCCGGTCCGAGCATGTAGGCCCTTTACAGAACCATCTAGAGGGGGTGACTGGGGACAAAGAGCAGGCCAATATATGAAATCCCTTCTTCAGCTCTGTGTATACAAAGGAACATGGGGAGCTCTTGTCCATAATGGGCGTGGTACTGACACAGCTCCAGATGATCCACATTGGCTCACAATTGATATGATCCAGAAATATTTAGACAGAATAAAGGTGAATAAAGCCCCTGGACCGGATGGCAGACACCCACGGGGCCTTACAGAATTCAGCTCTGTCATTTCACAGCAATTGTTTCTCATTTTTAGGGCCTCTTTAATGACTGGCATAGTACCACTGGATTGGTGTAAGGCCAATGTGGGGCCAATATTTAAAAAAGAGTCAAAATTATAGACCTGTAAGTGTAACTTCTATAGTTGGGAAGATATTGGAGAGTTTAATAAAAAAAACACATAGATGAGTTCTTGCTGGGAAAAAATATTGTAAGCAACAGACAGCATGGATTCATGAAAGACAGAAGTTGTCAAACAAATCTGATTTCTTTTTATGAGGAGGTGAGCAAAACCTTGGACAGAGTGGTGGCGGTGGGCGTAGTATCCATGGACAGAGGGGGGGGGGGGGCTGTGGATGTGGTATACTTGGAGAGAGGGGTGGCGGTGGACATAGTATACATGGACAGGGGGGGGGGGGGCGGGGCTGTGGATATGGTATACTTGGACAGAGGGGTGGTGGTGGATGTGGTATACTTGGACAGAGGGGTGGTGGTGGACGTGGTATACTTGGACAGAGGGGTGGTGGTGGATGTGGTATACTTGGACAGAGGGGTGGCGGTGGACGTAGTATACTTGGGCAGAGGTGGGGGTGGTGGTGGATATGGTATACTTGGACAGAGGGGTGGTGGTGGACGTGGGAAACTTGGACAGAGGGGTGACGGTGGACGTGGTATACTTGGACAGAGGGGTGGCGGTGGATGTGGTATACTTGGACAAAGGGGTGAAGGTGGACGTGCTATACATGGACAGAGGGGGGGGCTGTGGGCATGGTATATTTGGACACAGGGGTGGTGGACGTGGTATACTTGGACAGAGGGGGGGCGGTGGATGTGGTATACTTGGAAAGAGCGGTTGCAGTGGATGTGGTATACTTGGAAAGAGCGGTTGCAGTGGATGTGGTATACTTGAATTTTGCAAAAGCGTTACTCACAGTTCCTCTCACACGGCTAATGTGTAAGATAAAGTCTACGGGCTGGAAAAATCTGAATGTAAATGGAGAGAAAACTGGCTAAAAGATCGTATTCAGAGAGTATTGTTTAATAATTCATACTCTGAATGGTCTGGGGTCATCAGTGGTGTACCCCAAGGTTCAGTGTTGGGGCCCTTACTTTTTAATATATTTATAAACTATATAGGATTTGGGATTATAAATCCCATTTCAGTCTTTGCAGATGACACCAAGCTGTGCCGGGGAATAACGTCCTTGAAGGGGGTCTCCAATTTACAAGCCGACCTCAATGCTCTGTGTAATTGGGGGACTAAGGGGCCAATGAGGTTTAATGTTTCTAAATGAAAGGTTCTGCACTTGGGGGCTACGAACATGCATGCATCATACATACTAGGGGGGGTATAACTGGGGGGTCAATGGTGGAGAAGGATCTGGGGGTGTAAATGGTGGAGAAGGATCTGTGGGGGTCAATGGTGGAGAAGGATCTTGGGAGTCAATGGTGGAAAAGGATCTGGGGGTGTAAATGGTGGAGAAGGATCTGGGGGGGTCAATGGTGGAGAAGGATCTGGGGGGGGTAATGGTGGAGAAGGATCTGGGGGGTTCAATGGTGGAGAAGGATCTGGGGGGGTCAATGGTAGAGAAGGATCTGGGGGAGTCAATGGAGAAGGATCTGGGGGGGTCAAAGGTGGAGAAGGATCTGGGGGTTCTGGTAGATAACAAGCTTAATAATAGCAGCAATGCCAAGCTGCGGGTTCTGACACAAGCAAAATCCTATTAGGAGAGGTATAGACTCCAGAGAGAGAGATATCATCCCCCCCCCCCCCCAACCCCGGTACAAATCATTAGTAAGACCTCATCTGGAATATACAGTTCAGTTTTGGGCAACAATTAAAAAAAAACATTAGGGAACTGGAGAAAGTACAGAGAAGGGCAACTAAACTGATACGAGGCATGGAGGAGATCAGCTATGAGGAAAGATTAGAGGAACTGAATGTATTCTCTACTGAGAAGAGGAGATTAAGGGGGGATATGATCTCCATTTATAATACATAAGGGGGGGATATGATCTCCATGTATAATACATAAGGGGGGGATATGATCGCCATGTATAATACATAAGGGGGGATATGATCTCCATGTATAATACATAAGGGGGATATGATCTCCATGTATAATACATAAGGGGGGATATGATCACCATGTACAATACATAAGGGGGGATATGATCTCCATGTATAATACATAAGGGGGGGATATGATCTCCATGTATAATACATAAGGGGGGATATGATCTCCATGTATAATACATAAGGGGGGATATGATCTCCATGTATAATACATAAGGGGGATATGATCTCCATGTATAATACATAAGGGGGGATATGATCTCCATGTATAATACATAAGGGGGGATATGATCTCCATGTATAATACATAAGGGGGATATGATCTCCATGTATAATACATAAGGGGGGGATATGATCTCCATGTATAATACATAAGGGGGGGGGGGATATGATCTCCCTGTATAATACATAAGAGGGGATATGACCTCCATGTAAAGTGCATAAGGGGGATATGATCTCCATGTATAATACATAAGGGGGGATATGATCTCCATGTATAATACATAAGGGGGGATATGATCTCCATGTATAATACATAAGGGGGATATGATCACCATGTATAATACATAAGGGGGGATATGATCTCCATGTATAATACATAAGGAGGATATGATCTCCATGTATAATACATAAGGGGGGGATATGATCTCCATGTATAATACATAAGGGGGGGATATGATCTCCATGTATAATACATAAGGGGGGAATATGATCTCCATGTATAATACATAAGGGGGGATATGATCACCATGTATAATACATAAGGGGGGATATGATCTCCATGTATAATACATAAGGGGGATATGATCTCCATGTATAATACATAAGGGGGGGGTTTGATCTCCATGTATAATACATAAGGGGGGATATGATCTCCATGTATAATACATAAGGGGGATATGATCACCATGTATAATACATAAGGGGGGATATGATCTCCATGTATAATACATAAGGAGGATATGATCTCCATGTATAATACATAAGGGGGGGATATGATCTCCATGTATAATACATAAGGGGGGATATGATCTCCATGTATAATACATAAGGGGGGAATATGATCTCCATGTATAATACATAAGGGGGGATATGATCTCCATGTATAATACATAAGGGGGTTATGATCTCCATGTATAATACATAAGGGGGGGATATGATCTCCATGTATAATACATAAGGGGGGGGGATATGATCTCCCTGTATAATACATAAGAGGGGATATGACCTCCATGTAAAGTGCATAAGGGGGATATGATCTCCATGTATAATACATAAGGGGGGATATGATCTCCATGTATAATACATAAAGGGGATATGATCTCCATTTATAATACATAAGGGGGATATGATCACCATGTATAATACATAAGGGGGGATATGATCTCCATGTATAATACATAAGGAGGATATGATCTCCATGTATAATACATAAGGGGGGGATATGATCTCCATGTATAATACATAAGGGGGGGATATGATCTCCATGTATAATACATAAGGGGGGGAATATGATCTCCATGTATAATACATAAGGGGGGATATGATCACCATGTATAATACATAAGGGGGGATATGATCTCCATGTATAATACATAAGGGGGATATGATCACCATGTATAATACATAAGGGGGGATATGATCTCCATGTATAATACATAAGGAGGATATGATCTTCATGTATAATACATAAGGGGGGATATGATCTCCATGTATAATACATAAGGGGGGGATATGATCTCCATGTATAATACATAAGGGGGGAATATGATCTCCATGTATAATACATAAGGGGGGATATGATCACCATGTATAATACATAAGGGGGGGATATGATCTCCATGTAAAATACATAAGGGGGATATGATCACATGTATAATACATAGGGGGGGGGGGGGGGGTATGGTCACCATGTATAATACATAAGGGGGGATATGATCTCCATGTATAATACATAAGGGGGTATATGATCTCCATGTATAATACATAAGGGGGATATGATCTCCATGTATAATACATAAGGGGGATATGATCTCCATGTATAATACATAAGGGGGATATGATCTCCATGTATAATACATAAGGGGGGATATGATCTTCATATAAAATACATAAGGGGGGATATCATCTCCATGTATAATACATAAGGGGGGATATGATCTCCATGTATAATACATAAGGGGGATATGATCTCCATGTATAATACATAAGGGGGGATATGATCACCATGTACAATACATAAGGGGGGATATGATCTCCATGTATAATACATAAGGGGGGATATGATCTCCATGTATAATACATAAGGGGGGAATATGATCTCCATGTATAATACATAAGGGGGGATATGATCTCCATGTATAATACATAAGGGGGTTATGATCTCCATGTATAATACATAAGGGGGGGATATGATCTCCATGTATAATACATAAGGGGGGGGGGATATGATCTCCCTGTATAATACATAAGAGGGGATATGACCTCCATGTAAAGTGCATAAGGGGGATATGATCTCCATGTATAATACATAAGGGGGGATATGATCTCCATGTATAATACATAAAGGGGATATGATCTCCATTTATAATACATAAGGGGGATATGATCACCATGTATAATACATAAGGGGGGATATGATCTCCATGTATAATACATAAGGAGGATATGATCTCCATGTATAATACATAAGGGGGGGATATGATCTCCATGTATAATACATAAGGGGGGGATATGATCTCCATGTATAATACATAAGGGGGGGAATATGATCTCCATGTATAATACATAAGGGGGGATATGATCACCATGTATAATACATAAGGGGGGATATGATCTCCATGTATAATACATAAGGGGGATATGATCACCATGTATAATACATAAGGGGGGATATGATCTCCATGTATAATACATAAGGAGGATATGATCTTCATGTATAATACATAAGGGGGGATATGATCTCCATGTATAATACATAAGGGGGGGATATGATCTCCATGTATAATACATAAGGGGGGAATATGATCTCCATGTATAATACATAAGGGGGGATATGATCACCATGTATAATACATAAGGGGGGGATATGATCTCCATGTAAAATACATAAGGGGGATATGATCACATGTATAATACATAGGGGGGGGGGGGTATGGTCACCATGTATAATACATAAGGGGGGATATGATCTCCATGTATAATACATAAGGGGGTATATGATCTCCATGTATAATACATAAGGGGGATATGATCTCCATGTATAATACATAAGGGGGATATGATCTCCATGTATAATACATAAGGGGGATATGATCTCCATGTATAATACATAAGGGGGGATATGATCTTCATATAAAATACATAAGGGGGGATATCATCTCCATGTATAATACATAAGGGGGGATATGATCTCCATGTATAATACATAAGGGGGATATGATCTCCATGTATAATACATAAGGGGGGATATGATCACCATGTACAATACATAAGGGGGGATATGATCTCCATGTATAATACATAAGGGGGGGATATGATCTCCATGTATAATACATAAGGGGGGATATGATCTCCATGTATAATACATAAGGGGGGATATGATCTCCATGTATAATACATAAGGGGGATATGATCTCCATGTATAATACATAAGGGGGGATATGATCTCCATGTATAATACATAAGGGGGGATATGATCTCCATGTATAATACATAAGGGGGATATGATCTCCATGTATAATACATAAGGGGGGGATATGATCTCCATGTATAATACATAAGGGGGGGGGATATGATCTCCCTGTATAATACATAAGAGGGGATATGACCTCCATGTAAAGTGCATAAGGGGGATATGATCTCCATGTATAATACATAAGGGGGGATATGATTGCCATGTAAAATACATAAGGGGGATATGATTTCCATTTATAATACATAAGGGGGTATGATCTCCATATATAATACATAAGGGGGGGATATGATCTCCAAATATAATACATAAGGGGGGTATATGATCTCCATATATAATACATAAGGGGGGGATATGATCTCCATGTATAATACATAAGGGGGGGATATGATCTCCATGTATAATACATAAGGGGGATATGATCTCCATGTATAATACATAAGGGGGGATATGATCTCCATGTATAATACATAAGGGGGATATGATCTCCATGTATAATACATAAGGGGGGATATGATCTCCTTGAGTAATACATAAGGGTCTCCATGTATAATACATAAGGGGGGATATGATCGCCATGTATAATACATAAGGAGAGATATGATCTCCATATATAATACATAAGGGGGGTATATGATCTCCATATATAATACATAAGGGGGGATATGATCTCCATGTATAATACATAAGGAGGGGATATGATCTCCATGTATAATACATAAGGGGGATATGATCTCCATGTATAATACATAAGGGGGATATGATCTCCATGTATAATACATAAGGAGGGGATATGATCTCCATATATAATACATAAGGGGGGATATGATCTCCATGTATAATACATAAGGAGGGGATATGATCTCCATGTATAATACATAAGGGGGATATGATTTCCATTTATAATACATAAGGGGGTATGATCTCCATGTATAATACATAAGGGGGGGATATGATCTCCATGTATAATACATAAGGGGGGATATGATCTCCATGTATAATACATAAGGGGTGATATGATTGCCATGTATAATACATAAGGTAGATATGATTTCCATGTATAATACATAAGGGGGGTATGATCTCAATGTATAATACATAAGGGGGGGATATGATCTCCATGTATAATACATAAGGGGGGATATAATCTCCATGTATAATACATAAGGAGAGATATGATCTCCATGTATAATACATAAGGGGGGATATGATCTCCATGTATAATACATAAGGGGGATATGATCTCCATGTATAATACATAAGGGGGAATATGATCTCCATATATAATACATAAGGGGGGATATGATCTCCATGTATAATACATAAGGGGGAATATGATCTCCATGTATAATACATGAGGGGGGATATGATCGCCATGTATAATACATAAGGGGGATATGATTTCCATGTTTAATACATAAGGGAGTATGATCTCCATGTATAATACATAAGGGGGGGATATGATCCCCATGTATAATACATAAGGGGGGATATGATTGCCATGTAAAATACATAAGGGGGATATGATTTCCATTTATAATACATAAGGGGGTATGATCTCCATATATAATACATAAGGGGGGGATATGATCTCCAAATATAATACATAAGGGGGGTATATGATCTCCATATATAATACATAAGGGGGGGATATGATCTCCATGTATAATACATAAGGGGGGGATATGATCTCCATGTATAATACATAAGGGGGATATGATCTCCATGTATAATACATAAGGGGGGATATGATCTCCATGTATAATACATAAGGGGGGTATACAATCACCATATATAATACATAAGGGGGGGATATGATCTCCATGTATAATACATAAGGGGGGGATATGATCTCCATGTATAATACATAAGGGGGGGATATGATCTCCATGTATAATACATAAGGGGGATATGATCTCCAGGTATAATACATAAGGGGGGATATGATCTCCAGGTATAATACATAAGGGGGATCTGATCTCCATGTATAATACATAAGGGGGGTGTATGATCTTCATGTATAATACATAAGGGGGGGGGGGTATGATCTCCATGTATAATACATAAGGGGGGGGGGGATACGATCACCATGTATAATACATAAGAGGGGATATGATCTCCATGTATAATACATAAGGGGGTATATTATCTCCATGTATAATACATAAGGGGGATATGATCTCCATGTATAATACATAAGGGGGCATATAATCACGATGTATAATACATAAGGGGGGGATATGATCTCCATGTATAATACATAAGGGGGGATATGATCTCCATGTATAATACATAAGGGGGGATATGATCTCCATGTATAATACATAAGGGGGGTTATGATCACTATGTATAATACATAAGGGGGGATATGATCTCCATGTATAATACATAATGGGGATATGATCTCCATGTATAATACATAAGGGGGGATATGATCTCCATATGTAATACATAAGGGGGATATGATCTCCATGTATAATACATAAGGGGGGATATGATCTCCATGTATAATACATAAGGGGGGATATGATCTCCATGTATAATACATAAGGGGGATATGATCTCCATGTATAATACATAAAGGAGGATATGATCTCCATTTATAATACATAAGGGGGGATATGATCTCCATGTATAATACATCAGTGGTTCATATATTAATATTAATTTTATTATACATTATTTATATAGCGCCAAAAAGTTTGCTCAGCGCTGTACATTATAGTGGGGGACAGAACATGAGATGATACAGTAACAATACAATACACGAGGGGTTTGAGGGCCCTGCTCCTTCAAGCTTAGAATCTAGGAGAGAGGGGTTAGTGGTACAAGAGGAAGAGGCTGTGGGGTATGGAGCGGAGGAGATCGGCTGTTAGGTGAGGGCGGGGTAGGCTTCCCTGAAGAGATGGGTTTTCAGGGTGCGCCTAAAAGTGAGGAGGGTAGGTGACAGTCTGATGGATTGGGGTCTGGGCAGTTGAGAGGTCAGAGGAGGGTAGTGTTGAGGGGGTTATCATTGGAGGGAGGCTAGGTGGGGTGGAGGATGAGCATTGGCGATGTCCCTACGAATTGCGACGATCTTGTTTTGGAAGTAATTAGCAATCTTGTGGGTGGTGTGTGAGATACTGGGTGGAGGTGGGGGGGAGAAAGTGCGAGTTAAAAGTGAAGAGCTGGCGAGGACTGGAGGAGAGGGTATTGATGAGGTTTACGAAGTAGGCTTGTTTGGCAGTGTAGAGGGAGGAGGTGTAGGTGAGGAAAGCAGATTTGTATAGGGTGTACACTTGTTGGGATCTGGTTTTGCACCATAGTCGCTCCAGCGCACGACAGCATTGTTTAAGATTTTGGTGTGGTCGTTCTGCTAGGGTTGAAGCAGTCGGATTCTGATGCTACGTGTTGTTACGGGTGCTAAGGAGTCTAGGGCGGCTGACAGTGAATTGTTATAAGCAGTAGCGGCCAGGTCAGCGCAGGACAGGGGAAGGATACTGTCATAGAGTCGGTCAGCTGCAGAGTGGAGTGGGGCAGGGTTCAGGTTGCAGAGGTTACGGCTGGTGATGGTTTGAGGAATGGGGGGAGGTGTTTGAGGATGGGGAGACGAAGAACATAACAAGGTTGTGGTCGGAGAGAGGGAAAGGGGCTTTTGTGAGGTTGTGGGGGGTGCAGAGATGAGAGAAGACAAGATCCAGGGTGTTCTCGTCGGAGTGGGTGGAGGACTGTGTACACTGTGTGAGTGCAAAGAAAGAAGTTAGGTGGAGGAGTCGGGATGACGTTGATAGGGATATTGAAGTCTCCAAAGATGATAGTGGGTAGCTCAGAGGAGAGGAAGAAGGGTAGCCACGTGGAGTTATCATCAAGGAAGCGGGATACGGGTCCAGGAGGCTGATAGATTACTGCAATCCTCAGAGGGGTGGGAGAGAATAGCCAGATGCAGTGGGCCTCAAAGGAGGAGAATGATAGAGGGGGGGTTTGGGAGGACCTAGAATGTGCTCAGCGGTGACAAGAGCATGCCGACCCCACCACCTCTGAGACCGCTTGGTCTGGGTGAATGGGTCCAGACGAGACCTCCATAGAAGAGTGCTGCAGGGGAGGTAGAGTCGGTGGCCTGGATCCAGGTTTCGGTGACCGCTAGGAGGTTGAGGGATCGGGAGATAAAGAGGTCATGGATGGCGGTGAGCTTGTTGCAAACCGATCGGGCATTCAGGAGTTCACACGAGAATGGAGGTTTGGTTGTGGGGAGCAGGGGGACAGGTATTAGGTTAAGGGGGTTGCGGCAGTTTGTGGAAGTAGGAGGGTGCCTAGTGGGTGAGTGAGGTTGTGAGGGACCAGGGTTCGGAGAGATGTCCCTGGTGGTTAGGAGAAGAAGGAGGGTGAGAAAGGTGGCATGAGAGCGGGATGAGCAAGAGCGTGTGAGTCTGCTAGTGGTGGCGTGTGGGTTGGGAGAAGAGTGGAGTATTAGGAGAAGGTGGTAAGAGCCGTAGTGGGGAGATGGAAGCAGTGAGGGTGCGATGTGTAGTTGTTTTGGAGCAGTAGGGGGGTAGAGAGAGGAGATTTTGGGCATGGAGGAGAGGAGTATGAGGAGGAGGAGTACAGGTGGCATTTTAGGAGGGTAAGCAGAGTGGTGGACAGTTGAGGGAGGTGAAATGTTTCTCAGGGAGCATTGTTGTGGATAGTCCGTCGTGCAGTGGCGTATCACATTGAAGTAGCTTCTCATAGCAGGTGTTCTAGTGATTAGGATCTTTCCGTGACAAGAGTTCTCGTGCTTGGGATCGGGATGGGTAGACGCCGGAAGGGCTGCGGGTCAGGGCTGGGTTGTGCCGGGGTAGGCGATGGTGGGCCTCACCAGGTTGAGGTCGTCCATTGGGCAGGTCGAGATCATCTTTTGGGCTCAGCAGGTCCGGGCAGGGTAGCGGCCTGGAGGGTAATGTTAGGCATTGCCAGGCTGGGGTCGTCTGGTGGGTTTGGCGGCGTAGAAGTAGGCTCACTGCGGGCTTGAGGAGATGCGAGGTGAACGTCCACAGTGGAGCTCATCGGATGGACTTCGGGTCAGGGCAGGGTTGTTCCGGGGTAGGCGTAGGTAGGCCTCACCAGGTCGAGGTTGTTCGTTGGGCTTAGCAGGTCCTGTCAGGGTTGCGTCGTGGAAGGCGATGGTAGGCCTCACCAGTCTGTGGTCGTCTGCTGGGTACGGCGGCATGGATGCAGGATCGCTTCTGGTCCCTTGGTTGTTGGGGCAGCAGGAGACCGGAGGGCAGCCAGATTGGGTGCTGTAGGCTGTGTGCTGGTGGCTGGATTTTGGTGCTGTGAGCCACGTGCTCTGTCAGTGCAGTGTGCTGGGTGACCTGGAGCGGTCCCTGGGCCGAGGCTGGGAACTGGTTGCTGGGTGCTGGCTGTTGCAGAGTGCTGGGAGGCCTGGAATCAGCCGATGGGCCGAGGCTGGGTGCTGGGTGCTGGCTGGGTACTAGTTGCTGGGTGGCCTGAAGTGGACCCTGGGCCGAGGCTGGGTGCAGGTTGCTGTCTGTGGCAGGGTGCTGGGTGGACTGGGGTGGGCCCCTGGGCTGATGGAGAGGGTCCCCGGGAGCAGGCAAGTCAGCAGGGGGTGGAGTGGCGGCGATCTTGGCCATCGATCGGCGTTTTGGGTCTCAGCTGTGGCAAAAAGTGAGGCCGTGGCTTCGTAAGCCGCAAATCCTGGAGCTCCGGGATTGGGCTGAAACTGGCCCAGCACTCCTCCCTGGGTGCTTATCGGGGGCCACAGGGTGCTGGGGGCCCCTTTGGAGTCCGCTGCCATCCGGATGGGGACTTGGGCGATGGAGCTCCTGACTACAGGACTACTCCGGTCGCCATCTTCGACATATAGTGAACTCGGTTTAGAGTTATTCACCCTGAGGTCATCACAGAGGACAAGGGGGCGCTCTTTACTTCTGGAGGAAAAGAGATTTAATCTCCAAACACGGAAAGGTTTCTTCAGAGTAAGAGCTGTGAGAATGTGGAATAGACTCCCTCAAGAGTTGGTTGTGGCCAGCTCAGTGGATTGCTGTAGGAAAGTCCTGGATTCTTTCTTGGATACACAGAATATAACTGGATAGAACATTTATAGGGAGAGTTGATCCAGGGAGATGTTCATTTTCAGGGTTTTCAGACAATATAAATTGAAACTCCCCATTGTCACTTTTTGTCTATTTATTGTGCATATCTTTTTTTTTCACCACATGCTAATGTGCATAATGTTCAGTCTCTACACATAGGAGTTCAACTGTGTAATTATCTATCTATCTATCTATCTATCTATCTATCTATCTACCAGGCCCTACCGCTCCCACAGACACTGGACCCGTAGCACCCTCAGTCGCTGGCCCGCAGCATCCGCATGCACTGGCTCACTTTGCCCACGGATGCCGAGTACTACTGCACCTAGCTACACCTAGCCCACTCCACCTCCAGACGTCTGTCCACACCACCGCCTGACGACGACCTTTCAACACCTCCTGATGCCAGGCCCTCCAGCACCTTCAGCGCCTCCCGACGCCGAGCCCTCAGCACCTGACGCCTGGCCTCAACATCTCCAGTCACCGAGCCGCCAGCATCACCAGACGCCGTGCCTACCAACACCCCCGGACATCGCATCCTATGACCCCTCCGCTTGCCAAACCACCGTACCCACTCAAGACGCGTCACAGCACCCACGGACGCCAGCAGACTGCATCCACAGACTGCAACCAGCCAGCTGCTGACCCAGCTGCCCTCCTCTCTCACTCTCCCACTTCAGAAGGACTCAAATGGACTCCTCCATGGCAATACAGACTCTCCACATCACCTTGCCCTGACCTGTATCCCGCCACCTCCCCGACTTGTCCAGCACTCCGCTCACCCCAACATGCCACCTGCACTCCTCCTCCTCGTATTCCTCTCCTCCATCCCAAAATTTGCCTCCCTCTACCCGCCTACCCCCCCAAACAGCTCTACATTGCCCCTTCACTTCTCCCCTCTTCCCACTATGGCACTCACCACCTCCTCCTGCTATTCCACTCCCCCCGTCGACCCACTCCCCCATCAGACCCACACACTCCTGCACCTCCCATTCCCATGCCACCTTCCTCACCCTTCTCCTTCTCCTATCCACTGGGGACATCTCCCCAAACCCTGGCCCCTCACCACCCCACCCCCCCTAGGGACCCCCCTGCTCCTGCCTGCCGCCGCAACCCCCTCAACCTCATACCTGTGCCCCTCCTCCCCGCATCCAACCCCCCTCTCTCGGTTGCACTCCTGAACGCCTGCTCAGTATGCAACAAGCTTACCGCCATCCATGACCTCTTTATCTCCCGCTCCCTCAACCTCATAGCGGTCACCGAGATCTGGGTACAGGCCACTGATTCTACCTTCCCTGCGGCACTCTCCTATGGAGGTCTCGTCTGGTCCCATTCACCCAGACCGAGAGGTCGCAGAGGTGGTGGTGTTGGAATGCTCCTATCACCGCTGAGCACCTTCCAGGTCCTCCCTAACCCCCCTCTCTATCATTCTCCTCCTTCAAGGCTCACTGCATCCGACTCTACTCCCTCACCCCCCTAAGTATCGCAGTGATCTACAGGCCTCCCGGATCCATACCCCGCTTCCTGGATGACTTCGCCGCCTAGCTTCCCATCTTCCTCTCCTCTGAGCTACCGACCATCATCCTTGGGGACTTCAATATCCCCATCAACAACAACAACCCGACTACTTCCCATCTCCTCCACCTAAGCTCCTCCTTTGCGCTCACACAGCACACGCAATCCTCCACCCACATTGATGGGAACACCCTGGACCTTGTCTTCTCCCACCTCTGTACCCTCAACCAGTTCACTAACACCCCCCTCCCTCTCTCCAACCACCACCTCCTCACATTCTCCGTCTCCCCTTCCCCTAACTCCCCCCCCAAAGTGCCAAACCATCACCAGCCGCAACCTCCGCAACCTGCACCCGGCCCCCCTCCACTCGGCTGCCGACCGCTTACACGACAGCATCCTTCCACTGTTATGTCCTGACCTAGCCACCTCCACGTACAACGACTCACTGTCAGCTGCCCTAGACTCTCTGGCACCCCTAACCACACGCAACATCAAACCTAGGCCGCTTCAACCATGGCAGAACGACCATACTAAATGCCTCAAATGTCGCAGTCGCGCACTGGAGTGAATATGGCGCAAAACCAGGTCCCCTTGTGCATTCTCCCTCTACAAATCTGCCTTCCTCACCTACACCTCCTCCCTCCACACCGTCAAGCAGGCCTACTTCGTAAACCTGATCAACACCCTCTCCACCTGCCCTCGCCGACTCTTCTCCACCTTCAACTCCCTGCTCTCTCCCCCTCCTCCTCCACTCAGCACTTCACTCACCGCCAACGAGATTGCCACTCATTTCCACAACAAGATTGACACAATCCGTAAGGACATAGTCAACTCGCAATCTACCTCCCCACCCAGCCTCCCCCCCATCACCCCCCCATCTCTCCCCTCCTCTGACCTCACAACCGCACTGCCCCCCACCACACCCAAGGCCCCGCTTACCGTAACCCCCCCAACAATGTACTCCTTCAACCCTGCTACCACTGAGGAAGTCACCAGGGTCTTCTCAGAAGCCCACCTCATTACCTGCCCCCTGGACCCTATCCCCTCTCAACTCCTCCAGTCACCCCCCTCTTCCCTTAACCACTCCCTCACCCACATCTTCAATCTCTCCCTCTCTACTGGCGCATTCCCCTCCCCCCTAAAGCATGCGCACATCACCCTCATACTCAAAAAGTCCTCCCTGGACCCCACTGACCCAAATAACCTTAGACCCATCTCCCTGCTGCCATTTACTTCCAAGCTCCTTGAGCGCCTAGTCTACGATCACCTAAGCGCCCACCTGACAACAACCTCCTTGATCCACTACAGTCAAGCTTCCGTCCCCTACACTCCACCAAAATCGCCCTCCGCAAAATCACTAACGACCTGCTAACCGCCAAAGCCAAAGGCGACTACTCTGTCCTCCATCTCCTGGACCTCTCCGCGGCCTTTGACACAGTTGACCACCCCCTCCTCCTTAATAAACTTCTCTCCCTTGGCATCAGAGACACCGCTCTCTCCTGGTTCTCCTCTTACCTATCCTGACGATCCTTCAGCATTTCCTACAACGGTGCCACCTTCCCTTCCCTCCCCCTCTCTGTTGGGGTCCCCCAAGGCTTTGTCCTTGGACCCCTTCTCTTCTCCATCTACACCTCCTCCCTTGGCAAACTCATACACTCCCACGGCTTCAACTTTCACCTCTACGCTGATGACACTCAAATTTACCTCTCCACCCCTCACCTCACCCACACAGTCTCCGCCCGCATCGCTCACCTAAACGACATCTCAGACTGGATGTCACTCCATTTCCTCAAGCTTAACCTCTCCAAAATCGAGCTCCTCATCTTTCCCCCTGCCCACTTACCCCCCCATCCTATCCATCACTACCAACAACACCACCATCAATCCCGCCCCGCAAGCCAAAGTCCTTGGCGTCATTCTGGACTCTAACCTTTCCTTTCAACCTCATGTTGTCAGGGCAGGGCTGAGGAACGGACAGGTAGGCCTAGTGGCAGGGTAACGCACTGGCGGACGACAACCACCACCAACAGACCGAAGTCCCTCAGGGCGCGGAGTCTAAGTCCCAGGCTGCCCTTAACCAGGGCCCCTGATGGTGGGGATGGACTTGACGCAGCCAGGAACCAGGTCGCGGCCCCCGAGACACCCCGGCTGCGGTAATGGCCGCCGCCAATGGCGTGTAGCTGGTAAGAATGACAATAACGTAGTCAGGCAAGCTGGGTCAACAACAACGGGACAAAACGGTACAGAACAGTAGACAGAGAATAACAGGTCACGGGCCGGGTTCAGCAACGGAAGGTCAGATCAAAGGAAAACACAGAGAATGGTCTTAGTCACAAGCCGAGTCAAATACCAGAAGAGTCACGAGAGTATACACAGAGCTGTAGCAAGACAAAGACACAAGACACAAGTGCAAAGAGCATGTGCGGATCACAGGCTTATATGTACTCAGCCACACCCCTCTGGGGGATGGACCTCAGAGACCTGAAGGCATAAAAGATTCCCACCATGCTCAGCAGAAATCCAAGATGGATGCCAGCACATGGAGTAACATAACCTCTGGGAAAAGGTAGGACCTTGACACATGTCAAATCACTTACAAACACATGCAGGCTCCACCTCTGCAACATCGCCAAGATACGCTCCTTCCTCACCCCAGACACCACTAAACTACTCGTGCACTCACTGATTATCTCACACCTCGACTACTGCAACTCCCTTCTCACAGGCCTACCCCAGCGCAGGCTCTCCCCGCTCCAGACCATCCTAAACTCAGCGGCCAGACTCATTCACCTCACCAACCGCTCCACCTCTGCCACCCCCCTCTGCCTATCCCTCCACTGGCTCCCGATTGCCCAACACATCAAATTCAAACTACTAACCCTGACCTACAAAGCCGTGCACAACACTGCCCCTAACTACCTCACCAACCTGATTCCCAAGTACCACCCTACCCGTACCCTTCGCTCTTCACAGGACCTCCTTCTATCTTGCTTTCTGGTCTCCTCCTCCCACACACGATTGCAAGACTTCTCAAGGTCCTCCCCCATCCTCTGGAACTCACTGCCCCAGTCCATCAGACTGTCACCTTCCCTCCTCACCTTCAGGTGCACCCTGAAAACCCACCTCTTCAGGGAAGCCTACCCCTCCCTCACCTAACAGCCGTTCTCCTTCATTCTTCCTACCACTCCATCCCCCACAGCCACTTCCTCCTGTGCTACTACCCCCTCCCTCCTATATTGTAAGCTCGAAAGAGTAGGGCCCTCTAACCCCTCGTTCACTGTTGTTGTTGCTGTTCTGTTTCTTGTATTGTCCCCCCCACTCTATTGTACAGCGCTGAGTAAACCCTTTGGTGCTATATAAACTCGATGTAATAATAATAATAATAATATCTATCTTCCACAATTAACTGATGGAAATCCCATTGCTAGCTGTGAGACAACACAAGACAGTTCATTTCCTCAGAAGCTCTGACCCCGATGCTCATTGTGTTTGTATTGTTCTTCCTGCAGACAGTGAAAACTGCATGAAATGTCCTGATGATGAATGGCCAAATGAGAAGAAGGATCGGTGTGTTCCAAGAGTGGTGGAATTTCTCTCCTACACTGGTGACACCATTGTTGCAGTATTTTCAGCTGTCTCCATCCTCTGTTGCCTTCTGACTGGTTTAATATTGGGGATATTTATATATTACCGGGACACCCCCATTGTTAAAGCCAATAACCGGAACCTGAGCTATCTTCTCCTGGCCTCCATCATGCTGAGCTTCCTCTGTGTCTTCTTGTTCCTCGGCTATCCAGTAGATGTGACCTGCATGCTGCGTGTCACCTCTTTTGGTGTCATCTTCTCAGTTGCCGTCTCTTCTCTACTTGCCAAAAGTATCATGGTGTGTATTGCTTTTAAAGCCACCAAACCTGGGAGTCCCTGGAGGAAATGGATGGGAACCAAACTGTCCAATTGTATCATTTGTGTCTTCTCACTGGTCCAAGTCATAATCTGTGTCACTTGGTTGTCTATTTCTCCCCCCTTCCAGGATCGAGACACTCACTCTTATCAGGGGAAGATCATCATTCAGTGTAATGAGGGTTCAGTTATCGGCTTCTACTCTGTCCTGGGATATATGGGGCTTTTGGCAGCTGTGAGCTTCATTATAGCTTTTATAGCCAGGACATTACCGGACAGTTTTAATGAGGCCAAGTACATCACCTTCAGCATGCTGGTGTTCTGCAGTGTCTGGATTGCCATGATCCCGGCCTATCTGAGCACCAGAGGGAAATACATGGTGGCTGTGGAGGTCTTTGCTATAATAGCATCAAGTTCTGGACTTCTTGGCTGTATATTCTTCCCAAAATGTTACATAATTCTGCTCAGACCTGACCTGAATACAAAGACAGTTATCCGCTGATATGTGAGGAGCAACACTGGGTTACCTGTAGTTATGGCATTATCTCTATTATTATATATATATATTAGTATTGTACTCGTGTTTGGGAATTTAAATATTTAATACTTACCTTTTCGGTAGATGGTGAGTCTAACTGAGTCTCCCTTGAAGAGCTATGGATGCCACTAGTATCAGATACTTTGGGTTTGTTGGAAACCTTGTCCCCTGCTGGGTGTAGTGGTTCCTCCCATCAGCCGTTACATCACTACAGAACAATGTAGTCTCTTATTGAGGAGGAACCACAGTGACCAGAGGGGGACAAAGTATCAAAAACATCCTAAACCATCAGATACCAAAACCACCCATCACTCAAGAGAGGGAAGATTTCTGTCATCACCTTCCATAAAGGTAAATATTAAACACGTTCTCTTAGAAGATGATTGTGATGTCATTTGTCAGTGTCACATTCATTATATTTATCATTGTATGTAGATGTATCCGACTATATCAATAAATTCATAAAGCAGTAAAGGTGTACAGAAGAATGAAGTCATACAAATTACAGGAGCATAAATGACATGAAGAAAAACCGTAATGCAAACAGCAGGTCACATAGAATTAGTAGACTGAACGGAAGTTTACAGCCAGTAGTAATGGTGGAGAACAAATGTCTTCATCTTGGGGATGTAAGAGGGAAGGAAAAGGGAGTATAGAGAGGGAAGTTAAAGTGGAGCTCCACCCAAAAGGGGAAGTTCTGCTTGAAGCCTTTGTCCCTCGCTCCTCATTAAGGATTGGCACCTTTGGGGAGCGGTTACCCAAATTTAACAGGTACCCGCTCCCACTTCCCCTGCAATCGCCTGGGCAATCGGAAGTGGAAGTTGTCCTCCCTCCTCCCTCCCCTAGTCTTTTGTGTCACTTGACAGGACCCAGAAGACTAAGGGGCCATTCACGAAGCGCAGCACTTCTCCCGCATGCGCAGTGGGCACCTGTCTGTGAAGCTGCAAGCTGTCACAGCCGGGTGCCCACACTATAGATGCCGGGGAGAGAAGACAGCTGGTGAAATCAGCGGTGGTGGTGAGGACATCTCTGGACCCAGGGACAGGTAAGTGGCCGTATTTTAAAAGTCAGAAGCTACAGTTTTTGTAGCTGCTGACTTTTATTTTTTTTCCATGTGGAACTCCGCTTTACAGTTAAGGCAGGGTAGAAGGAGTAGAAATATTGGAGGAGGGTAATCAAACACGGGAGTGGACTAACAATACAAGCAAATAGTTCCAGTCAGCAATACAAGGCAATCTACGTACAGTTGCAAGAAAAAGTATGTGAACCCCTTGGGATTACGTGGAGTTTTGTATGAATTGGGCATAAAATGTGCTCTGAACGTCATCTAAGTCACAACAATAGAAGAACACAGTCTGCTGAACATAATACTACACAAACATTAGATGTTGCCATGGTTTAATTGCACATAACATGTAAACATTCACAGTGCAGGGAGGAAAAAGTATGTGAGGCCCTAGCTTAATGACTTCTCCCAGAGCTAATTGGAGCCGGGAGTGAGCCAACCTTGACTCCAATCAGTGTGATGATATTGGATGTGTTGCTGACAGCTGTCCTGCCCTTAAAAAACACACACCTGTTTTGGGTTTACTGGTTTCAAGAAGCACTGTCTGATGTGAACCATGCCTCGCAGAAAAGAGCTCTCAGAAGACCTACGATCAAGAATTGTTGACTTGCATGAAGCTGGAAAGGGTTACAAAAGTATCTCCAAGGCCTTGATGTTCATGTGTCCACGGTAAGACAGACTGTCTACAAATAGAGAAAGCTTAGCACTGTTGTTACTCTCCCTAGGCTTGGTCGTCCCGTAAAAATGACTGCAAGAGCACAGCGCAGAATGCTGCATGAGGTAAAGAAGAATCCCAGAGTGTCAGCTAAAGACCTACAGAAATCTCTGGCACATGCTAACATTTTTGTTGACACATCTACAATAAGGAAAACATTAAACAAGAATGGAGTACATGGGAGGACACCACGGAGGAAGCCATTGCTGTCCAAAAAGAATATTGCAGCACGTTTGAAGTTTGCAAAAGAGCACCTGAATGTTCCACAGCACTACTGGCAAAATATACTGTGGACAGATGAAAGCAAGATTGAGTTGTTTGGGAAGAACACACAACACTATGTGTGGAGAAAAAAAGGCACAGCACACCAACATCAAAACCTCATCCCCACTGTAAAACATGGCAGAGAGAGCATCATGGTTTGGGGCTGCTTTGCTGCCTCAGGGCCTAGATGGATTGTTGTCATTGATGGGAAAATGAATTCCAGAGTTTATCAAGACATTTTGCAGGAAAACGTACGACCATCTGTCCGCCAACTGAAGCTCCGCAGAGGATGGGTGATGCAACAGGACAATGACCCAAAGCATACAAGTAATTCAACAAAACAATGGCTGCAACAGCACAGAATACGCCTTCTGGAGTGGCCCAGTCAGAGTCCTGACCTCAACCCGATTGAAATGCTGTGGCATGACCTTAAGAGAGCGATTCACACCAGACATCCCAAGAATATTGCTACACTGAAACAGTTTTGTGAAGAGGAGTGGTCCAAAATGACTCCAGATCATTGTGCAGGTCTGATCTGCAACTACAGGAAATGTTTGGTTGAGGTTATTGCTGCCAAAGGAGGGTCAACCAGTTATTAAGTCCAAAGGTTCACATACTTTTTCCTCCCTGCACTGTGAATGTTTACATGTTATGTGCAATTAAACCATGGCAACATCTAATGTTTGTGTAGTATTATGTTCAGCAGACTGTGTTCTTCTATTGTTGTGACTTAGATGACGTTCAGAGCACATTTTATGCCCAATTCATGCAAAACTCCACGTAATCCCAAGGGGTTCACATACTTTTTCTTGCAACTGTACATGTCATCAATCTTATAAAGTACAATCTGCGTTATTTAGCCATATGGACCAAATTAGAATGAATTTTTTGTGCTAATAATTTTTTTTAATTCTGGTATTTTTTCCATTTCACATTGGTAGCTTAAATCTCTAAGAGTGTTGACCATACTGAATTGTGAAAGGAATTCCATATTCTAACAATGGTGCGTTCAGCTGCAAAAAGTAGGTAGAGAACCACAAATGTAACATTAGAGGGTATTTGTTCAGTACCTAAATTCAGTAATGTAAGGACAGTGTCAGGTAAGATCTAAGTTACATAGTTGGTCTGGCTGAAAAAAGACAAAAGTCCATCCAGTTCAACCATAGAAAAAAAAAGTTATAATCCTACACCCACGGTTGATCCAGAGGAAGGCAAAAAAAACCCCAGTGCCCTATAATATTAGAGGCTAGGAAGTAGATAACATTCCAGTAAGGGTGTCATAAAATATGGGGAAAAAATCCTGTTTCTCCACATAGTCACCAGCACCTAGGGGACCATGTCAGGTATTATTTAGGTAACATGAAGGGGGTAGAATACCAATGATGGAGTGTTTTTTGGTCAAGTTCCCGGAGACTGAAACAGTAGCGCTTATATATAGTGGAGTGTGTGGCTTTCCAGCTCACCTTGGTGAGGACTTTATCTATGTTCCCCTCGCACACATTCTTGGAAGTACGGCTCATCAATGGTGGGTGATGTAGTAACTACCAGCTGGGAATGGAAACATCCTAGGCAAACGTACATATTCATACAAAATGATAGAAAAATGCAGCGATATAGGTGGATCACCCTATAGAATTACTCTCTGACTCCTCAGTCAATATAGATGTGGGTTAATACCAAAAAATTAAAGCATACAAAAAATAGTCATCCCTGAAAAAGGGCCGTCTGTAGTAACGGTTTAAAATGAACCCAAGCAGAGTAGTTAATGGTACAAAAATGACTTTATTATAAATCTTGCATAAAAAAATATGAAACTTTGCAAGGTGAAAAATACACATCACAATATAAAAACTTGAGCAATCCGGATTGCAAAGGCCTAATGTCACAAGTTAGCCTGCAGTTTCGTGTTTGTGTGTTCTGACCTCCTTGCTGCAGTGCTGTTCCTGATCCCTTTTACATGTGTGGACTGTCTGTGCTTACCTATGGGCGTCGTCTGCTGTTCTCTGGGTTTTATTTCCTTCCTTTCCATCACTTCCTGGCCCACCTCCTTGTTTGCCTGCCTATATAAGACATGCTCAGTCTAGGCCACTTTGCCTGAGCAACTTCCTAGTTGTTGGAGCTCCTGTGTGTTGCTATGCCTCAGGGGCGGACTGACAACTCATGGGGCCCTCGGGCAATAGGGGATCATGAGGCCCCTGTGTCCTTGCCCACACTCAAAGCACACCCAAAAAAGCCTATAAAAGTTACCAGGGGCATTTCATGGGGCCCCTTACTGACCCCGGGCCCTCGGGCAGTGCCCAAGTGCTCAAATGGTCAGTCCGCCTCTGTACTGCCTGTATCCTGCATTGACTACTCGTATACCGACCCCGGCTTCATTCTCTGACTGTGCTTGTTTTCCACCCGTCCTGACCTTGACTAGCCTATCGGATTTCCATTTGTCTCCTCCCATTGTACTCTGCTCCCCTGAGCGGTCTCCTCATCCTCAGCTGGGCGTACCCAGCGACCGCGACCTGGTCCCAGCTTGCTGCAAGTCCATCCCCACCATCAGGGGCTCTGGTGGAGAAGCAGGCTGGGGCTTAGACTCCACACCCTGGGGAACCCCAAGTTGACCAACTACAAGGGCTCACTACCACAGGAGCTGACAACTAAGGCTAATAAATATACCATACATCATAGATAAGCTCCATGAAATAAACACAATCCAATATTCACAGAAGCGGTAAATTTATATTATTATTTTACAGTATTTATATAGCGCCAAAACGTTTGCTCAGCGCTGTACATTATAGTGGGGACAGTACATGAGACAATACAGTAACAATACAATACACGAGGGGTTCGAGGGCCCTGCTCCTTGGAGCTTACAATCTAGGAGGGAGGGGATAGTGGTACAGGAGGAAATGGCTGTGGGGGATGGAGTGGTAGGAGGAGTGGAGGAGATCGGCTGTTAGGTGAGGGCGGGGTAGGCTTCCCTGAAGAGATGGGAAGAAATACCACCTTACTTGGTAAATGAATTGCAATACAGTTGCAAGAAAAAGTATGTGAACCCCTTGGGATTACGTGGAGTTTTGCATGAATTGGGCATAAAATGTGCTCTGAACATCATCTAAGTCACAACAATAGAAGAACACAGTCTGCTGAACATAATACTACACAAACATTAGATGTTGCTATGGTTTAATTGCACATAACATGTAAACATTCACAGTGCAGGGAGGAAAAAGTATGTGAACCTTTGGACTTAATAACTGGTTGACCCTCCTTTGGCAGCAATAACCTCAACCAAACGTTTCCTGTAGTTGCAGATCAGACCTGCACAACGATCTGGAGTCATTTTGGACCACTCCTCTTCACAAAACTGTTTCAGTGTAGCAATATTCTTGGGATGTCTCGTGTGAATCGCTCTCTTAAGGTCATGCCACAGCATTTCAATGGGGTTGAGGTCAGGACTCTGACTGGGCCACTCCAGAAGGCGTATTCTGTGCTGTTGCAGCCATTGTTTTGTTGAATGACTTGTATGCTTTGGGTCATTGTCCTGTTGCATCACCCATCCTCTGCAGAGCTTCAGTTGGCGGACAGATGGTCATATGTTTTCCTGCAAAATGTCTTGATAAACTCTGGAATTCATTTTCCCATCAATGACAACAATCCGTCCAGGCCCTGAGGCAGCAAAGCAGCCCCAAACCATGATGCTCCCTCCGCCATGTTTTACAGTGGGGATGAGGTTTTGATGTTGGTGTGCTGTGCCTTTTTTTCTCCACACATAGTGTTGTGTGTTCTTCCCAAACAACTCAATCTTGTTTCATCTGTCCACAGTATATATTGCCAGCAGTGCTGTGGAACATCCAGGTGTTCTTTTGCAAACTTCAAACGTGCTTCAATATTCTTTTTGGACAGCAATGGCTTCCTCCGTGGTGTCCTCCCATGTACTCCATTCTTGTTTCATGTTTTCCTTATTGTAGATGTGTCAACAAAAATGTTAGCATGTGCCAGAGATTTCTGTAGGTCTTTAGCTGACACTCTGGGATTCTTCTTTACCTCATGCAGCATTCTGCGCTGGGCTCTTGCAGTCATTTTTACAGGACAACCACGCCTAGGGAGAGTAGCAACAGTGCTAAACTTTCTCCATTTGTAGACAGTCTGTCTTACCGTGGACACATGAACATCAAGGCTCAAGGAGATACTTTTGTAACCCTTTCCAGCTTCATGCAAGTCAACAATTCTTGATCGTAGGTCTTCTGAGAGCTCTTTTCTGCGAGGCATGGTTCACATCAGACAGTGCTTCTTGAAACCAGTAAACCCAAAACAGGTGTGTGTTTTCTAAGGGCAGGACAGCTGTCAGCAACACATCCAATATCATCACACTGATTGGAGTCAAGGTTGGCTCACTCCTGGCTCCAATTAGCTCTGGGAGAAGTCATTAAGCTAGGGCCTCACATACTTTTTCCTCCCTGCACTGTGAATGTTTACATGTTATGTGCAATTAAACCATGGCAACATGTAATGTTTGTGTAGTATTATGTTCAGCAGACTGTGTTCTTCAATTGTTGTGACTTAGATGATGTTCAGAGCACATTTTATGCCCAATTCATGCAAAACTCCACGTAATCCCAAGGGGTTCACATACTTTTTCTTGCAACTGTATGTCATTGTCAATTACAAAAATATATGTTAGATGGCATATTCGCTGAGCATCAGGATGATAAGTGTTCCAATCACCCCATGGGGATTGAAATGGGATCAGGTAAACCCCAGAGGAACAAAAATAATCATACAGGCCCAAGAGCAAATATATGCATATCACAACATGCCAATAAAGATGATGGAATACGGCACCGTTAGCAATCAATAAGGGACAACAGATATTAGGCCATGTAAGGCTCCATGTATACGGGACACTTCTGAACGATGGAAACAGACTGCTGGAAAATGCAGGTTAAAAACCATCTGTTTAGCCGCGTTTATGCCCGTTTATGTGTGTAATGGAACTGACCCCAGACTGCACTTGAGTACTTCCGTTAGACTCCCACTTCACCATCCAAATATCGACCACAGAAACCACCGCTGACCATACAAGACTAGACGACACCAGTCTTGAAGTAAACCAGGAAGTAGCCTAGTTTATTTTAACACAGATACAAGATATATACTGTCAGGGCTCCAGGGTATGACCAGAGGTATGTGACTGACGCAGGGAAACGCAGGCTTCAGATAAGTTATAAACAATATAATTTATTCAAGATTAACAATACAAACATAAACGCAGTGCAATACTAAAACATAACACAGTGCAAACAAACCAAACCACCCACAGATAACAATATATACAATGCAAGCGTTGTCAGGCAGGCCGGGTCAATAACAAACGGGCAGGTAGGAACAGGAGGAGCAGGCAGAGAGTAGTCAGGTCACGAGCCGGGTACAGCAACTAACAGGCAGGTAGGTACAGGGGGGTCAGGCAGAGAATGGTCGGGGTCACAAGCCAGGGATCAGAACAGGAGAAGTCAGCAGAGGTCCAGATCAAGCAGGGTCAGCAACAAGACAGAAACAGGAACAGGAACAGGATGCAGGAACAAGATACAGGGCCCAGGAAAAACACACACCAAGGCAGAGTCTGCAGGTCTGGCCATCCCTTAAATACACCTGCATAAGCAGTTTCAGGTGTTTGGCTGGCTGCAGGGTTGAGTCTCTGATTGCTGGGAGCACCCGCTGGCCAGCCCTGGTACTGCAGCCCATAAGGCAGGCGAGTCCCACCATTGCTGGCCAGTCCATTCCTGACAGTACCCCCCTCAAGGAGCGGCCTCAGGACGCTCCAAACAGTCCTAGCTGGGCAAAATGTTCCACCGCCTGGGTCTGGTAACTGGCGGGATATCAAAGACTGGCACACCGGGCAGGACTCCGGGCAGCGGCACACCGGGCAGGACTCCGGGCAGAGGCACACCGGGCTGGACTCCGGGCAGAGGCACATCGGGCTGGATTCCGGGCAGAGGCACATCGGGCTGGACTCCGGGCAGAGGCACATCGGGCTGGACTCCGGGCAGAGGCACATCGGGCTGGACTCCGGGCAGCGGCACATCGGGCTGGACTCCGGGCAGAGGCACATCGGGCTGGACTCCGGGCAGAGGCACATCGGGCTGGACTCCGGGCAGAGGCACATCGGGCTGGACTCCGGGCAGAGGCACATCGGACTGGACTCCGGGCAGAGGCACATCGGGCTAGACTCTGGGCAGAGGCACATCGGGCTGGACTCCGGGCAGAGGCACATCGGATCACCAGGTGAAGCAGCAGGCACCGGGCCACCAGGCGGAGCAGCAGGCAGCGGGCCACCAGGCGGAGCAGCAGGCAGTGGGCCACCAGGCGGAGCAGCAGGCACCGGGCCCCCAGGCGGAGCAGCAGGCACTGGGCCCCCAGGCGGGGCGATAGGCACCGGGCTCCCAGGCGGGGCGACAGGCATCGGGCCCCCAGGCAGGGCGACAGGCATCGGGCCCCCAGGTGGAGCAGCGGGCGCCGGGCCCCCAGGAGGGGCGACAGGCATCGCGCTCCCAGGCGGGGCGACAGGCATCGGGCCCCCAGGCGGGGCGACAGGCATCGGGCCCCCAGGCGGGGCGACAGGCATCGGGCCCCCAGGCGGGGCGACAGGCATCGGGCCCCCAGGTGGAGCGACAGGCATCGGGCCCCCAGGCGGGGTGACAGGCATCGGGCCCTTAGGCGGGGCGGCAGGCATCGGGCCCCCAGGCGGAGCAGAGGGCGCCGGACCCCCAGGCGGAGCGACAGGTCTCGGGCCCCCAGGCGGACCGGCGGGCACCGGACCCCCAGGCGGAGCGACAGGTCTCGGGTCCCCAGGTGGAGGGACAGGCACCGAGTCACCAGGCACGATAGTGGGCTCCAAGTCAACTGGCATGACCGCGGGCACTGGGTCAGACATTGGATCGTCTGGCTGGACAGGGGGCATTGGGTCACCAGGCATCAGGTCATTTGGCTCGACAGCGGGCACCGAGTCATCTGGCAAGGCAGTGGGCACCGAGTCACCAGGCACGACAGTGGGCTCTGAGTCAATTGGCATGACCGCGGGAACTGGGTCAGACATTGGATTGTCTGGCCCGACAGCGGGCATCGGGTCACCAGGCATGACAGCGGGCACTGGGTCATCAGGCATGGGGTTGTCTGGCTCGACAGCGGGCATCGGGTTACCAGGTATGACAGCGGACACTGGGTCACCAGGCATCAGGTCATGTGGCTCGCCAGAGGGCACCGCGTCATCTGGCACCGAGTCACCAGGCACGACAGTGGGCTCCGAGTCAACTGGCAAGACTGCGGGCACCGAGTCAACTGGCGGAACAGCAGGCATCGAGTCGTCTGGCAAGACTGCGGGCACCGAGTCGTCTGGCAAGACTGCGGGCACCGAGTCAACTGGCAAGACTGCAGGCACCGAGTCAACTGGCAAGACTGCAGGCACCGAGTCAACTGGCAAGACTGCGGGCACCGAGCCAACTGGCAGAACAGCGGGCTTCGAGTCATCTGGCAAAACTGCGGGCACCGAGTCAACTGGCGGAACAGCAGGCATTGAGTCACCTGGTAAGACTGCGGGCACCGAGTCGTCTGGCAAGACTGCGGGCACCGAGTCGTCTGGCGGAACAGCGGGCATCGAGTCAACTGGCGGAACAGCGGGCACCGAGTCGTCTGGCAAGACTGCGGGCACCGAGTCGTCTGGCGGAACAGCGGGCATCGAGTCAACTGGCGGAACAGCGGGCTTCGAGTCGTCTGGCAAGACTGCGGGCACCGAGTCGTCTGGCAAGACTGCGGGCACCGAGTCAACTGGCGGAACAGCAGGCATCGACTCACCTGGTAAGACTGCGGGCACCGAGTCGTCTGGCAAGATCGCGGGCTCCGAGTCGTCTGGTGGAACAGCGGGCTTCGAGTCAACTGGCGAAACAGCGGGCACCGAGTCATCTGGCAAGACTGCGGGCACCGAGTCGTCTGGCAAAACTGCGGGCACCGAGTCAACTGGCGGAACAGCAGGCATTGAGTCACCTGGTAAGACTGCGGGCACCGAGTCGTCTGGCAAGACTGCGGGCACCGAGTCATCTGGCGGAACAGCGGGCATCGAGTCAACTGGCGGAACAGCGGGCACCGAGTCGTCTGGCAAGACTGCGGGCACCGAGTCGTCTGGCGGAACAGCGGGCATCGAGTCAACTGGCGGAACAGCGGGCACCGAGTCGTCTGGCAAGTCTGCGGGCACCGAGTCGTCTGGCGGAACAGCGGGCATCGAGTCAACTGGCGGAACAGCGGGCTTCGAGTCGTCTGGCAAGACTGCAGGCACCGAGTCGTCTGGCAAGACTGCGGGCACCGAGTCAACTGGCGGAACAGCAGGCATCGAGTCACCTGGTAAGACTGCGGGCACCGAGTCGTCTGGCAAGATCGCGGGCTCCGAGTCGTCTGGCAAGACTGCGGGCACCGAGTTGTCTGGTGGAACAGCGGGCTTCGAGTCAACTGGCGAAACAGCGGGCACCGAGTCATCTGGCAAGACTGCGGGCACCGAGTCGTCTGGCAAAACTGCGGGCACCGAGTCAACTGGCGGAACAGCAGGCATTGAGTCACCTGGTAAGACTGCGGGCACCGAGTCGTCTGGCAAGACTGCGGGCACCGAGTCGTCTGGCGGAACAGCGGGCATCGAGTCAACTGGCGGAACAGCGGGCACCGAGTCATCTGGCAAGACTGCGGGCACCGAGTCGTCTGGCGGAACAGCGGGCATCGAGTCAACTGGCGGAACAGCGGGCACCAAGTCGTCTGGCAAGACTGCGGGCACCGAGTCGTCTGGCGGAACAGCGGGCATCGAGTCAACTGGCGGAACAGCGGGCTTCGAGTCGTCTGGCAAGACTGCGGGCACCGAGTCGTCTGGCAAGACTGCGGGCACCGAGTCAACTGGCGGAACAGCAGGCATCGAGTCACCTGGTAAGACTGCGGGCACCGAGTCGTCTGGCAAGATCGCGGGCTCCGAGTCGTCTGGCAAGACTGCGGGCACCGAGTCGTCTGATGGAACAGCGGGCTTCGAGTCAACTGGCGAAACAGCGGGCACCGAGTCATCTGGCAAGACTGCGGGCACTGAGTCGTCTGGCAAGACTGCGGGCACCGAGTTGTCTGGCAAGACTGCGGGCACCGAGTCGTCTGGCAAGACTGCGGGCACCGAGTCAACTGGCGAAACAGCGCGCACCGAGTCGTCTGGCAAGACTGCGGGCACCGAGTCAACTGGCGGAACAGCAGGCATCGAGTCACCTGGTAAGACTGCGGGCACCGAGTCGTCTGGCAAGATTGCGGGCTCCGAGTCGTCTGACAAGACTGCGGGCACTGAGTCGTCTGGTGGAACAGCGGGCTTCGAGTCAACTGGCGAAACAGCGGGCACCGAGTCATCTGGCAAGACTGCGGGCACCGAGTCGTCTGGCAAAACTGCGGGCACCGAGTCAACTGGCGGAACAGCAGGCATTGAGTCACCTGGTAAGACTGCGGGCACCGAGTCGTCTGGCAAGACTGCGGGCACCGAGTCATCTGGCGGAACAGCGGGCATCGAGTCAACTGGCGGAACAGCGGGCACCGAGTCGTCTGGCAAGACTGCGGGCACCGAGTCGTCTGGCGGAACAGCGGGCATCGAGTCAACTGGCGGAACAGCGGGCACCGAGTCGTCTGGCAAGTCTGCGGGCACCGAGTCGTCTGGCGGAACAGCGGGCATCGAGTCAACTGGCGGAACAGCGGGCTTCGAGTCGTCTGGCAAGACTGCAGGCACCGAGTCGTCTGGCAAGACTGCGGGCACCGAGTCAACTGGCGGAACAGCAGGCATCGAGTCACCTGGTAAGACTGCGGGCACCGAGTCGTCTGGCAAGATCGCGGGCTCCGAGTCGTCTGGCAAGACTGCGGGCACCGAGTCGTCTGGTGGAACAGCGGGCTTCGAGTCAACTGGCGAAACAGCGGGCACCGAGTCATCTGGCAAGACTGCGGGCACTGAGTCGTCTGGCAAGACTGCGGGCACCGAGTCGTCTGGCAAAACTGCGGGCACCGAGTCAACTGGCGGAACAGCAGGCATTGAGTCACCTGGTAAGACTGCGGGCACCGAGTCGTCTGGCAAGACTGCGGGCACCGAGTCGTCTGGCGGAACAGCGGGCATCGAGTCAACTGGCGGAACAGCGGGCACCGAGTCATCTGGCAAGACTGCGGGCACCGAGTCGTCTGGCGGAACAGCGGGCATCGAGTCAACTGGCGGAACAGCGGGCACCAAGTCGTCTGGCAAGACTGCGGGCACCGAGTCGTCTGGCAAGACTGCGGGCACCGAGTCAACTGGCGGAACAGCAGGCATCGAGTCACCTGGTAAGACTGCGGGCACCGAGTCGTCTGGCAAGATCGCGGGCTCCGAGTCGTCTGGCAAGACTGCGGGCACCGAGTCATCTGATGGAACAGCGGGCTTCGAGTCAACTGGCGAAACAGCGGGCACCGAGTCGTCTGGCAAGACTGCGGGCACCGAGTCAACTGGCGGAACAGCAGGCATCGAGTCACCTGGTAAGACTGCGGGCACCGAGTCGTCTGGCAAGATCGCGGGCTCCGAGTCGTCTGGCAAGACTGCGGGCACCGAGTCGTCTGATGGAACAGCGGGCTTCGAGTCAACTGGCGAAACAGCGGGCACCGAGTCATCTGGCAAGACTGCGGGCACCGAGTCGTCTGGCAAGACTGCGGGCACCGAGTTGTCTGGCAAGACTGCGGGCACCGAGTCGTCTGGCAAGACTGCGGGCACCGAGTCAACTGGCGAAACAGCGCGCACCGAGTCGTCTGGCAAGACTGCGGGCACCGAGTCAACTGGCGGAACAGCAGGCATCGAGTCACCTGGTAAGACTGCGGGCACCGAGTCGTCTGGCAAGATTGTGGGCTCCGAGTCGTCTGACAAGACTGCGGGCACTGAGTCGTCTGGTGGAACAGCGGGCTTCGAGTCAACTGGCGAAACAGCGGGCACCGAGTCATCTGGCAAGACTGCGGGCACCGAGTCGTCTGGCAAAACTGCGGGCACCGAGTCAACTGGCGGAACAGCAGGCATTGAGTCACCTGGTAAGACTGCGGGCACCGAGTCGTCTGGCAAGACTGCGGGCACCGAGTCATCTGGCGGAACAGCGGGCATCGAGTCAACTGGCGGAACAGCGGGCACCGAGTCGTCTGGCAAGACTGCGGGCACCGAGTCGTCTGGCGGAACAGCGGGCATCGAGTCAACTGGCGGAACAGCGGGCACCGAGTCGTCTGGCAAGTCTGCGGGCACCGAGTCGTCTGGCGGAACAGCGGGCATCGAGTCAACTGGCGGAACAGCGGGCTTCGAGTCGTCTGGCAAGACTGCAGGCACCGAGTCGTCTGGCAAGACTGCGGGCACCGAGTCAACTGGCGGAACAGCAGGCATCGAGTCACCTGGTAAGACTGCGGGAACCGAGTCGTCTGGCAAGATCGCGGGCTCCGAGTCGTCTGGCAAGACTGCGGGCACCGAGTCGTCTGGTGGAACAGCGGGCTTCGAGTCAACTGGCGAAACAGCGGGCACCGAGTCATCTGGCAAGACTGCGGGCACTGAGTCGTCTGGCAAGACTGCGGGCACCGAGTCGTCTGGCGGAACAGCGGGCATCGAGTCAACTGGCGGAACAGCGGGCTTCGAGTCGTCTGGCAAGACTGCAGGCACCGAGTCGTCTGGCAAGACTGCGGGCACCGAGTCAACTGGCGGAACAGCAGGCATCGAGTCACCTGGTAAGACTGCGGGCACCGAGTCGTCTGGCAAGATCGCGGGCTCCGAGTCGTCTGGCAAGACTGCGGGCACCGAGTCGTCTGATGGAACAGCGGGCTTCGAGTCAACTGGCGAAACAGCGGGCACCGAGTCATCTGGCAAGACTGCGGGCACTGAGTCGTCTGGCAAGACTGCGGGCACCGAGTTGTCTGGCAAGACTGCGGGCACCGAGTCGTCTGGCAAGACTGCGGGCACCGAGTCAACTGGCGAAACAGCGCGCACCGAGTCGTCTGGCAAGACTGCGGGCACCGAGTCAACTGGCGGAACAGCAGGCATCGAGTCACCTGGTAAGACTGCGGGCACCGAGTCGTCTGGCAAGATTGCGGGCTCCGAGTCGTCTGACAAGACTGCGGGCACCGAGTCGTCTGGTGGAACAGCGGGCTTCGAGTCAACTGGCGAAACAGCGGGCACCGAGTCATCTGGCAAGACTGCGGGCACCGAGTCGTCTGGCAAAACTGCGGGCACCGAGTCATCTGGCGGAACAGCGGGCATCGAGTCAACTGGCGGAACAGCGGGCACCGAGTCGTCTGGCAAGACTGTGGGCACCGAGTCGTCTGGCAAGACTGCGGGCACCGAGTCAACTGGCGGAACAGCAGGCATCGAGTCACCTGGTAAGACTGCGGGCACCGAGTCGTCTGGCAAGATCGCGGGCTCCGAGTCGTCTGGTGGAACAGCGGGCTTCGAGTCAACTGGCGAAACAGCGGGCACCGAGTCATCTGGCAAGACTGCGGGCACCGAGTCGTCTGGCAAAACTGCGGGCACCGAGTCAACTGGCGGAACAGCAGGCATTGAGTCACCTGGTAAGACTGCGGGCACCGAGTCGTCTGGCAAGACTGCGGGCACCGAGTCATCTGGCGGAACAGCGGGCATCGAGTCAACTGGCGGAACAGCGGGCACCGAGTCGTCTGGCAAGACTGCGGGCACCGAGTCGTCTGGCGGAACAGCGGGCATCGAGTCAACTGGCGGAACAGCGGGCACCGAGTCGTCTGGCAAGTCTGCGGGCACCGAGTCGTCTGGCGGAACAGCGGGCATCGAGTCAACTGGCGGAACAGCGGGCTTCGAGTCGTCTGGCAAGACTGCAGGCACCGAGTCGTCTGGCAAGACTGCGGGCACCGAGTCAACTGGCGGAACAGCAGGCATCGAGTCACCTGGTAAGACTGCGGGCACCGAGTCGTCTGGCAAGATCGCGGGCTCCGAGTCGTCTGGCAAGACTGCGGGCACCGAGTCGTCTGGTGGAACAGCGGGCTTCGAGTCAACTGGCGAAACAGCGGGCACCGAGTCATCTGGCAAGACTGCGGGCACCGAGTCGTCTGGCAAAACTGCGGGCACCGAGTCAACTGGCGGAACAGCAGGCATTGAGTCACCTGGTAAGACTGCGGGCACCGAGTCGTCTGGCAAGACTGCGGGCACCGAGTCGTCTGGCAAGACTGCGGGCACCGAGTCGTCTGGCGGAACAGCGGGCATCGAGTCAACTGGCGGAACAGCGGGCACCGAGTCGTCTGGCAAGACTGCGGGCACCGAGTCGTCTGGCGGAACAGCGGGCATCGAGTCAACTGGCGGAACAGCGGGCACCAAGTCGTCTGGCAAGACTGCGGGCACCGAGTCGTCTGGCGGAACAGCGGGCATCGAGTCAACTGGCGGAACAGCGGGCTTCGAGTCGTCTGGCAAGACTGCGGGCACCGAGTCGTCTGGCAAGACTGCGGGCACCGAGTCAACTGGCGGAACAGCAGGCATCGAGTCACCTGGTAAGACTGCGGGCACCGAGTCGTCTGGCAAGATCGCGGGCTCCGAGTCGTCTGGCAAGACTGCGGGCACCGAGTCGTCTGATGGAACAGCGGGCTTCGAGTCAACTGGCGAAACAGTGGGCACCGAGTCATCTGGCAAGACTGCGGGCACTGAGTCGTCTGGCAAGACTGCGGGCACCGAGTTGTCTGGCAAGACTGCGGGCACCGAGTCGGCTGGCAAGACTGCGGGCACCGAGTCAACTGGCGAAACAGCGCGCACCGAGTCAACTGGCGAAACAGCGCGCACCGAGTCGTCTGGCAAGACTGCGGGCACCGAGTCAACTGGCGGAACAGCGGGCATCGAGTCACCTGGTAAGACTGCGGGCACCAAGCCAACTGGCAAGATCGCGGGCTCTGAGTCGTCTGGCAAGACTGCGGGCACCGAGTCAACTGGCGGAACAGTGGGCATCGAGTCACCTGGCAAGACTGCGGGCACCGAGTCGTCTGGCAAGACTGCGGGCACCGAGTCATCTGGTGGAACAGCGGGCATCGAGTCAACTGGCCTAATAGGATCATCAGGCTGGATCAGTTCATCAGGCTGGGTAGAAACATCATGCTTTGATGAATGGAGGCATCAGGCTGAATGGAGGCATCAGGCTGAATGGAGGCATCAGGTTGAATGGAGGCATCAGGCTGGGTACAGGCATCAGGCTGGGTACAGGCATCAGGCTGGGTACAGACCTCAGGCTTAAGTGCGGGTGCCGAGGCACCAGGCTGAACCACGGAAGGCAGGTTCTCAGACGGCAAGCTCACCAGTTTGGATACTGGCAGGATGGTATTGGTTGGAAAGAATTTTCGCTTTTTTCTGCTTTTAACTACTGGGGCACTGCAAGTAAACGCAGGTTTGTAAACGGATGGAGCAGCTGAGGACAGAGAAGAGCTGGAAGATGGAACAGAGGAGGGAGCAGTTGCTACAGAGGACTTCATTACAGGGTTAAAGAAAGGATAGATGCAGCGAGTGGGAGCAGAGGACTGGTATGTGGTAGTTAGAGTATACTGGGCAGTCACTGGGGGTGCTGTCGGGGATGTAGGAAGAGTGCCTTGAGTGGAGGAATGATGTTGTAAGCTGACTGAGGCTGACTGAGGCTGACCATGTCTGCAGTATGGGTTGAACAAAGCTCAGCTTACACAAAGCCTGTCTGACCAAAGACTGCACTGCGTTTATACAATCTCTTAGTATCTGTGGTGAACATGCAGCATAATGCTCCAAGAAGCAATCCACATCATCCTCTAATAACCATACCAGGGACTCTACCTGGTCGGCACTAAATGGCGGCAAAAAGTCATTCCTGCTTTCAGGGGTACCAGATGAAACCAACTCCGCACAAACCTGAATCAATGGCTGCACCTCAGAGAATTCTGTGCCCTGATCTACTAGAACATGAGCGATCCGTATACATTCTAGCAGTTGATCCCGGGTATACTCCTTCAGAGTCTGATAAGCATACTCTCTGTCATCAAACACTAGCAGATATAAATACACAACCTCATCAAGATCCATCCTTCCCATCAACAAGCCAAGATGACTTCCCTGTGCAGCCACTTCTGGTCAGGATTGGCCTTGGTGTAATGTCAGGGCTCCGGGTATGACCAGAGGTATGTGACTGACGCAGGGAAACGCAGGCTTCAGATAAGTTATAAACAATATAATTTATTAACACGAACAATACAAACATAAACGCAGTGCAATACTAAAACATAACACAGTGCAAACGAACCAAACCACCCACAGATAACAGTACATACAATACAAGCGTCGTCAGGCAGGCCGGGTCAATAACAAACGGGCAGGTAGGAACAGGAGGAGCAGGCAGAGAGTAGTCAGGTCACGAGCCGGGTACAGCAACTGACAGGCAGGTAGGTACAGGGGGGTCAGGCAGAGAATGGTCGGGGTCACAAGCCAGGGATCAGAACAGGAGAAGTCAGCAGAGGTCCAGATCAAGCAGGGTCAGCAACAAGACAGGAACAGGAACAGGAACAGGATGCAGGAACAAGATACAGGGCCCAGGAAAAACACACACCAAGGCAGAGTCTGCAGGTCTGGCCATCCCTTAAATACACCAGCATAAGCAGTTTCAGGTGTTTGGCTGGCTGCAGGGTTGAGTCTCTGATTGCTGGGAGCACCCGCTGGCCAGCCCTGGTACTGCAGCCCATAAGGCAGGTGAGTCCCACCATTGCTGGCCAGTCCATTCCTGACATATACACTCAGGGGATAATCCCCCCTCCCTGCATAATGACACAGGGTGGGGCAATCTACATTTAGTAACAAGAGACACACCAGCAGACAGTCCCATCAGGAGGGAGGGCTGCTGGAGACACGCCCCACCAAGCCAATACCCATAAACACATACATCCCATAATAGTTTGCGCCCAAGCAAGACACACAATAGAACAATGGGATGCAACCACATGGCATTAAACAATCAACAACCCCCCCCACCCCAATATTAGGACAGATCACCCTGTACCCCTAACAGGCATAGGGTGACTTACATATAAGAGGGATATGGGGAGCTGAGACAGGGGTCTCCCCACCCCTCCAAAGTAAGTTGAGTTCCATGGACCCCCCACTCCTGACACATAGTGCATTTGCGTTTTGAAGTGTTTTTTTTTAAATATAAGCACAGGAGAACCTCCCAAATGCCCAGAATGCACTGATAAGTGGTAAATTATGAACTATTTCAGACTGTTTCAGAGAAATACAGAGAATAGAAGCAGAGACAGCAGTATATGTTGAGATTAGCTGAGGTGTGAGTTGCTCATTAACATTTCTTTTGTTTCCAAGGGTGGGAAAGGTGTCTGGTGGAGGAAGTCATTAAGGCCACTTGGCAGGGGGTCTTCATGAGGAAGTTGAGGTGTGAATGATCATTACCATATCTTTTGTTTCCAAGGGTGGGAGAGGTCTGAGGTGTAAATGGTCATTACAATGTGTAGAGAACTGAAAACAATGGGTGCTGTGGAAAATACTCTCAGTCAAGGGATGTGATTTGAAGCCAATAGGAGCGTTCTCCGATCTCAGCTCCCTTCAGAGAGGACGGGCCGTCCGTTGGATTCACACTGTTCACTTCAGGCTGGTCAAATTTTATTATATTTGCTACTTTGTCTCACCCAATAAAGATGCATCTTCATTAAGGTGCTTGACTGAGAGCATTTTCCACAGCGCCTATTAATTCAGTTCTCTTCATCATGCAAATGATTAACAAGGCAGCAGTGGTGAGCTCATGATTAACTGTTCACATGTTTCCACCTGGAGTGGCCTCTCTGCGCTCATTTGTATCAGTTTCCCTTTCATTACAATGTGTGACAAGCTTGGTGGGAACATCCTGTGTTCAGTGTTTTGTCCATCTGAGTACCTTGAAATCGCTTTGCATGCATTTTTCATGATAAAAAAGGTTCTGGACAGCATTGGGAACTGGAAGAGTCTATTTGCCGCGTTTACAAGCGTTTACAAGTGTTTTGTGTTTGAAACGCTGATAAAATCAACTGCTAAACGCAATTTTTATGCGTTCAAAAAAAGACTGTAAACTCAACTGCCTGTAAACGACTGTAAACGAAGATGTGTACATGGACACATAGGAGAACATTAGGGGGAGTTCAGGGGTGCTGAAAAAAACGCTGAACAGCTCCTAAATGTGAGCCACAGTGTACATGAGCCCTAATACTGAGCACATTACTGGGGTATCTACCAAGGTAGCCTCATCACATTAAGTGACTGAATTAAACTGACAAGAAGTCATCTGTGTCATATGGTGACCTGATACGGAATAAAGCGTAACATTTGTATGAGATAGTACCAATCATCCCAGAACGGGAGAATTGTTAGATGGACAAGTACTAAGTCCACAAAAACGCAATTCAAACTATCCAGCACATGTGAAGATCAGTAATAGAGATCAGCTGAAATAATGGCGCTGAAAGTCAAATGTTGCGGGAATTAACCCCGTGGATTTCCACTGATATGCAGACCTTAGTCGGTATATGCTTCAAATGGCACGGGGTATAGAAGTGCCAGCATGTAAAAAATGTGAAATACGGCATAAATCATACATTGAAAGTCAAATGTTGCAGGATAAAACCCCGGGAATACCCGGAAGTACGGCTCATCAATGGTGGGTGATGTAGCAACTACCAGCTGGGACTGGAATCATCCTAGACAAACGTTCACATTCACCAGCACACCATTCACTTTCTTTTGGGATGTAATCTTTTTGCAATAAAAACCTTTTTTGGACCATATTGGAGATCCATGGTGTGCTGGTGACTATGTCCGTTGCCCTTGGTGAAGAGCCGCCCATTTTGGTTTCCCATTTGTGCCTAGTATTGCATTATCTTAGATTAGATCGCTATTTTCTTTTTTTTGTGGTGCTTCTGATCATTGAACAATGACTATACAAAGGAAGGAGGTTCTACATATTAATGGTGAGGGTTTTTGTTTTTATAAAACCGTTTATCGAGATCCCAGCAAAAGGAATCCAATATTATACAAAGTACAGTAATGTGAGCGTGTTTACATAGTAGGGATTACATACAGAAACTGTAGAAAGCTTGTACAGGGATAACACAGCAAGGCCTCTCAGAATCTCAGCAGCATTCAGTATCCCAATACACTGGCCTCTTGTGGTATACTACCAGCCCTGAATGGACTGATCTGGGTAAGAAGGCCATCTATATGGGACTGAACAGAGAAGAGAGGGCGCTTAAGGTATCAAATAGCCAAAAAGAATCCTGAACGGGAGGAGAACAAAGAAGAAAATGTACTGTATAAAAGGTAAGAGAAAAAAAGAAGAAAGGGAGAAAAAAAAGGGGAGGATGTGTCAAATGAGAGGGGGGGAGGGAATGGGTCAGCTCTGGTCTTCTCTTCCTACCCTCCAAAATGGTGGGGGGAGAGAAGTCCGGTTGTTTCCCTCCTGCAGACGGGGGAGCTAAGAGTCATCCCAGCATGCAAGAAATGGGCCATGTCTAGTGTGGCATTTTATAGGTACGTTTTGTATTGTGGTGTGGTTTTAAAGTGGATCCAGCTGGCCCATGTGGTGACAAATTTGGAACTCATATGAATGACTTATTATTATTATTATACAGTATTTATATGGAGCCAACTAGGGGCAGACTGACAACTCATGGGGCCCTCGGGCAATAGGGGATCATGGGGCCCCTGTGTCCTCACCCACACTCAAACGACAACAAAAAAAGCCTATGAAAGAAGGTGCCAGGGGCATCTCTAGGGGCCCCCTACTGACCCCGGGCCCTCGGGCAGTGCCCGAGTTCCCAAATGGTCAGTCCGCCCCTGCCACCAACAGTTTGCTCAGCGTTGTACAATATAACGGGAGACATTACAGCAACAATACAGTTCAATACAAGAGAGTTAGGAGGGCCCTGATCCTGGGAGCTTACAATCTAAGAGGGAGGGGCTAGTGGTACAAAAGTTATTAACTGTGGGGGGTGGATTGGTAGGAGGAATAGAAGATTCCATTATTAGCTGAAGGCAGGATAGGCTTCCCTGAAGAGATCGGTTTTCAGAGATCGCCTAAAAGTGAGCAGAGTAAGCGATAGTCTGATAAATTGGGGTAGAGAGTTCCAGAGGATGGGGGAAGCTCTGGAGAAGTCCTGGAGATGAGCATGGAAGTAGGGGACAAGGGAGCTCCAGAGCAGGAGGTTGTGCGAGGAGGGAAGAGTACGGTTTGGGTGATATTTGGAAACAACATTTCTTCAATGTTGGTCAATCTGGTCAAGCATTCCCTGACCGTCAGAACGCGTGTGGAACGCCAGTGCACTGGTATGCAGAGTCTGTCAGCGGTAACCATAAATATAGCTAAGGATTTATGGTAGGATTCCTCACATAAGGAAGTGTAATATAAAAGGTATTGGGCTGGTTTATAGTCCAAAGGTAGTGCAGACACTTCTGCGGTAATCTAGTGGAGAAAAATGAGAGATGTGTAAGTAGAAGTTCTGGTGTTAGAAAATTAAATTTGGTGTATAATGTTTTGAACATTTGAAATGCTTAATTAGAGAATAGTTGGCTTATTAACTGCTTGCCGTCCAGCCACTGTATTAAAACGGCCACAGGGCGGCACCATGCGCAAAATCATTTTTTAAAATGTAATTTTGCAAAACAGGTAGGGAGCACACGCGAGGCGTGCGCCCGCCCTACCCGCACCACCGATTGCGGCAGCGGCTGTCAATCACCGAGTCCCGGCCGGTCATTACCCACTGTGTCCTGGCGTTACCAGCAATCACCAACAGGGAGCTCAGCTGCAGTGTTTACACTGCAGCTCTGCTCCCTGTCAGTTCCCAACACACTGTTCCTGAGAGTGGAGTTTAGCTTTCGGGATCAACATGTTCCTGTGAAGAACACACCCCCCGCCCACTAGTAAAACACTCCCCTCACACAATTAACCCTTTCATTTAATAAAATGTTAACCCCTTCCTCCCCAGTGCCATTAGTACAGTGTCAGTGTTTTTTTTTTTTCACTGATCACTGTATTGGTGTCACTGGGGATGTCAGTGACCCCAAGTCAGTCCCCCCCCCCCGTGTCAAAATGTCTGCCGCAGTCCTGCAGTCCCGGCATAAGTCGCTGATCACTGTCATAAATGTCTTATCACCACCATAAGTCCCTGATTGCTGCCATTATTATTATAAAAAAAATCCCAGTATCTTTCCCGCCATTTGTAGACACTATAACTTTCATAAAAAACAATTAATTTATACGTTTGGGATTTTTTTTAGCAAAGACATGTCGCAGAAAACATTTTGGCTGAAATTTATGACAAAACTTGATTTTTAAATTTTTTTACTGGACATGTTTTATAGCTAAAAGTCCAAAATATTGTTTTTTTTTTCAAAATTGGCAGCCTTTTTTTTTATAGCGCAAAAAATAAAAATGCACAGGCGATGAAATACCACCGAAAGAAAGCTCAATTTGTGGGAAAAAAGGATGCAAATTTAATTTGGGTGCAGTGTTGCATGACCGCGAAATTTTCAGCTAAAGTAATGCAACGACGTAACACAAACTGCTTCTTTAACCGCTTCCTGACCGCCCTACAGCTGAAATACTGCTACAGGGCGGCATGGGTGCGCAAAATCACATATATATATATATATATATACATATACATGATTTGTGCTCCTGTGGTTTTCACGCCCCTCCCGGATGGCGTCAGATTGCCATATAACCCCTTGATTGCCAGGAAGACGCTCATACACAATAAACCTCCATTGCTAGTATAGTGTCTGAACGGATCAATATCTTTGATCAGGTCAGAACTATACCAGCGTTCACATTAGTATAGTGTCCCCAAAAATGCAGCGTTAGCAGGATCAGCCCCGGCACCTGCCAGCACCTGCGTTTAGCCCCTACACTTACCCCCCTTCTCCCCCAGCCAGTGCAGTGTCAGTAGGTCACTGTCACTTGATACATTGCACACAAAACCGCAGTGTTCGCAGAATCAGGCCTGATCTCTGTTAGCACTTGCCGGTAAATTTTGAGGACTCTCATATGCAGCAGAGTGCCAGTACTAGTGCTACGCTACCTTTTGGTGAACTGGCGAGCACTAGCAGTCTAGTACATCCTGGTCTTTCACATACCTCTTAGATTGTAAGCTCCCAGGATCAGGCCCTCCTAACCCTCTTGTATTGAACTGTATTGTTGCTGTATTGTCTCCTGTTATACTGTACAGCGCCTAGCACACTGTTGGCGCCATAAATCCTGTATAATAATAATAATACCAGCACTGCAGTATGACTTGGTGACGTGGCGAGTCCCATAAGTGCAGTACAAGCCGGTGCGATGGCGAGCACAAGTATTGTCCCGTAACCACCAAGAATTTGCACACAGGCCTGTAGAGCCCCTAGAATCCTTCCAGATGTGCTTGCAAATCCCGATTGACAGCCCACAAATTCTGCAGCACCCGTACTTCCCCCATTCACTGCCAAACCCAGAATTCAGATGGAAATAGCAAATTTAAATACTCCCCTTGATTTTTGGAGCTGTTTTTTACGGAAGATCTGTATGCATTTATTGTGGATCAAAGCAGTTTATATGCACAACAATTTATCGCCGCCAACCCAAATTCAAACCTTGCCAGACCATTCGCATGGAAACTCGTTACGGTTTCTGTATTTACATTTTATTTGGGCCTAACCCTCAACATGGGCATTACTAAAAGAAATGAATTGCGGTTGTATTGGTCCGCAGACCCGATTCATCATATGCCGTGTTCTCTGCTGCCATGGCCAGGCATAGATATGAGAGTATAATGTGCTTTATGCATTTTAATCACAATACACTCTGTCATCCTCGGGGGGACCCTGAATTTGACCGGCTCCACAAAATTCAGCCCCTCACAAATCACCGTAATCAAAAATTTGCAGATGTCTATACTCCCCAGCAAAACATCTGCGTTGATGAGACCCTCATTAATTTTTCTGGCTGCCTTCCATTCAAACAATTTCTCCCCAGCAAGCGTGCCAGATATGGGGTCAAGATGTAGAAGACCTGTGAGAGGGCAACAGGCTATACTTATAGGTTTCGGATTTACGAGGGAAAAGATAGTCACGTGGAGCCCCCCGGATGCCCAGACTACATAGGGAGCAGTGGCAAGATAGTTTGGGACTTGGTGTCATCCTTTTTCCATATGGGGTACCACTTATACGTGGACAAGTTTTATTCAAGCGTGCCACTATTTAGACATTTGTACAATCTTGGAACTGGCGCATGTGGCACCGTGTGACCTAATGTGTGCCCACCATTAGAAGTGGGTGGATGCAGGCGGTATATTCTAATGGTGGGCATACCACACACTTTTTCTGGCAGAGATTTCTTCTCTTTTTTTCATTCAGTCCACAGGCTGCATACAAAAAAAAAAAGAACATAGCATATACAGTAATACCTCGGTTTACGAATGCCTTTGTTAACTTAATTTTCGGTTTACGAATGAAAATCCATTGAAAATAATGCCTCAGTTTACAAATTTTTTACAAATTTCTTTCACAATACGAAGTATATGTCAGTGCTGATTTTTAAATGCAATTGCCATCTTTTTTTTTCTTCACTATAGCTCACCTTAGCTGTCACGTTCCCCGGAGCTAAAGGATACTTTGTATCTTTTTAAGAAACTGAAAGGAAACATTGTTTTTTTTAACTTGGGGAAATAAACTAAAAGAAACTCTCTCTCTTTTAGCTGGAGGGGGAAAGTGAGAGATGATTTTCTGAACTACTGTATAGTGAAGAAAAAAAAAAAAAAGTAATTACATTTAAAAACTGGCACTTGACAGCTGAGTGTAAAAAAAATTGCTGGCAATTAAATTTTTTTTTAAATTGTCAGCAATTCTTTTACATTCATCTGTCAGTGGGGAACCCCGCTGACAGCTGAAACATTAACACATGGTTGTCACTACTAAAATACCACATGAGTTAATAAAAAAACTCCTGCAGTATTTTAGTAGCGTTTACTGTTTTCCTGACCTTTGGAATGGATTAATTGGCATTCCTATGGGAAACAGTGTTTCGGTTTACAAGTTTTTTGCTATACAAAACGTCCTGCAGAATGAATTAAATTTGTAAACCGAGGTATTACTGTATACCCAACAAGGACCAGCGTACTGGTACATCACTGGACTTTGAGTGGTTATACCAGGATGATGCTACAGCTGCAGGCATCATCCTGGTATCGTTTTTTTACAGTCCACGATTGTCTTTCCTGTAAAAGAAATCCTAGTGGCTAATTAGCTGCAGGATTGCTTTTACAAGCAGCAGAAGATGATGCCCCCCTCCCCCGCTGCATTCCACGGCCTTCTCTGGCAGTCCCATGCCATCAGGGCAACCTGAGAATGCAGCCAGTGTCTCTGCCAGCTGACCAAAGAGCTGATTGGAGACCAGAGTGGTGCCAATCATTTCCATAGTCTAAGAATCGGAAGCTCTGAGCATTTCATCACTTCAGTTTTGCAGGATATAAACAGCACCATTTGTAAATTGGGAAAGCATCTGATCACCGATCTTGGTGACATGAGATAATGTAAGGGCAGAGGAGATATCCAGAGTCTGATAGACCCCAGATTTCACAAAAAATAATATATGACAAT